>NW_018407200.1:405135-464589 GCF_002113885.1 Mizuhopecten yessoensis | reverse complement strand
CGCCTGCCTGTATATCACCATGTAACTAATTACATCAGTATCCATGATTGCCTTTATATCACCATGTAACGTAGCTAATCAGTATCCGATGATTGCCTTTATATCACCATTTAACGTATTAACAAATACTATTTATTTTACAGTTGGTGACATTTCCGTCCAGAAGTGTGACACGACCTGTCGCCTGGCATCAAGACTTGCTGCTGAGATCGTAACGCGTGGTTACTGGAAACCCTTAACCTGTCTCTCCCGTCATCACGTGCTTATTGTTATTCCATTTAGGGATCGCTGGCGTCATTTGACAATTCTTTTGCAAAATTTAGTTGGAATGCTCCAACGTCAGCAATTGGAGTTTAGGATTTTAGTTGCCGAACAGGTACGTCTAGAATTAACTTTTTTGGTTTTGAGTTGAAGGTTTATGATTATATCATATGATGTTAAGTACATGTAGTTATATTTTCGATGTCATTGGTTTACGACATTAATGGTTTTGTAGTCAGGTAAGTGTTGAATCTAAAGCAAGGAATACCGTGTATGTTAATCACCGAGCTATGTTAAGGTTCAGAATTAAAGCTGGTAGTGACGGTGTACGTTAACGTTCAGTGTTGTTATACGCCTTTTGCTCAGGTTACGATTAGTATTTCTAATAACATGGTTTATTGTTCTTGAAGAATGCAGGTTTTGCAACTCGTGTATAGTGAGCTTTCAATTATCAAATTAATCCAGACCATTCGTTTCACGGTAGGGGTGCTGGTTAAAGCCACCCATGCTGACCTTTATACAAAGTTAGATTGTAAAAAGTAATCGAATTTTTAACAAACGTCTGAGAAGGGAAGGTAATAATTAAGCATTAAGCTGGCGGGCATTATGTTGTTTGCTTGCAAATCTGTGTCATTCAAATATATCATAAATACCATACAAAAACAGTTCAATACTTATATTTACGTTTTCTCTGACTCTTATGTTCTTTTTTAACTTATAATTTATATTTAAAATTTAAAATCCCCGCCTTATCGACAGTCCCCACAAATTCGTTCAATAGTTGAAACAGCGTGTTGTCGCGTGCTGACTGGCAAACAAATTGGTACTTTGGAATTTTAACAAACACTTCAATTTTATTCCACAATTCAGTATCAATACAATTGCGTATGATATTTCTATATGGTGATTTAAGTTTATCAATAGAACTCTGAGCTGAAAGTTAGATTTGAAATTGTTTCGATTTTTCCCCGGAACAAATTTCGCGCTTGGATAAATACAGTGAATACCGTAAATCCGACCTTGCCCTCCACAAGGGAGTTATTTTTGGAATTTAATTCAAATTTTTCTCTTTGCTCATTTTCTGAAGAATCCAGACGTGAATTTATTTGTTGATTGTGTGGGAATCTGACTACAGTCGGTAGATTCTATAACAGCCTTGTTATTTGACATGTCGTCAGAAACTGAGGAAACCGTGGCTGTGAGACGCGTGAAACTGATAGCGTTTGAAGTGAGTGATCTTGCGACGGATCACATGGTGTTCGTTACAAATGAGATGTCTGAAATGTTTATGTGTGTGCTGTGACTAATATCAGTAGGTATGTAACATATGTGTCAGTAGGTCTATAGAATATGTGTATTTCAGACATTTGTAACGAACCCCTGTTGATCAGTGCAGTGTAACAGACGATATTTCTGATAAATTGCATGAGCGTTAAAACTATTTCCATTGCCGGCATTTGTGATTTCAACCGATGTGCATTTTGTACGATATTGCAGACCTTGGTCTTGTTTTCGTTGTAATAAAAGTATTTTTTGTTTCATTTTTTTTATTTTGCACATAAATTTGCAATGACATTGTCAAGTCTCTCAATGCCCAGCGATATTTCAGCAGCCGTCATGTTTATTTACATTGGATATTGTAGTTCTGGTCAGTGTTGTATTAATACGCTAAGAATTGTGTCCCGTGCTGCATGGTAATTTAAGTCCCATTAACGACACGGCTTTCAAAGAGGCTATATAGTGACAATATGTAAATATTACCCTGTATGTACATATGAAATCGACACGAATCTACACATTCTACATGTACCACGCTCACGTTTGCCATGCTATCGATATCTACCAAAGGTGCCACGTGATCAGTTAGGGAACTTATTTGCCAGGCAACCATTTCTTGTGGGTACAATAGTAGCCAATAGCACACTGATGTGGGTTATCTGGACGCATACAATAATAGTCATTACTGGCAACAAAGTGTGCCCTGTGAGAGTCAAATAATCAACTTCTTTCGGGGGCATCTTCGGGTAATATCAGTGGCGACCACTGAAGGGTAAATGATAGGTATGTTCGGTACAGACATCGATGTTAAGTAACTAGGCCACACTATTAACAACAGAGAGATATCAGTGGCGACCACTGAAGGGTAAGTAATAGGTATGTTCAGTACAGACATCGATGTTCACTAACTAGGCCACACTATTAACAACAGAAAGATATCATTGGCGACCACTGAAGGGTAAGTGATAGGTATGTTTGGAACAGACATCGATGTTCAGTAACTAGGCCACACTATAAACAACAGAAAGATATCAGTGGCGACCACTGAAGGGTAAATGATAGGTATGTTCGGTAGAGACATCTATGTTCAGTAACTAGGCCACACTATTAACAACAGAAAGATATCAGTGGCGACCACTGAAGGGTAAATGATAGGTATGTTCGGTGGAGACATCTATGTTCAGTAACTAGGCCACACTATTAACAACAGAAAGATATCAGTGGCGACCAATGAAGGGAAAGTGATCGGTATGTTCAGTACAGACATCGATGTTCAGTAACTAGGCCACACTATAAACGACAGAGTAATATCAGTGGCGACCACTGGAAGGCACGTGATAGGTATGTTCAGTACAGATATCGATGTTCACTAACTAGGCCACACTATTAACAACAGAAAGATATCAGTGGCGACCACTGAAGGGTAGGTGATAGGTATGTTCAGTACAGACATCGATGTTCACTAACTAGGCCACACTATAAACAACAGAGTAATATCAGTGGCGACCACTGAAGGGTTAGTGATAGGTATGTTCGGTACAGACATCGATGTTCAGTAACTAGGCCACACTATTAACAACAGAAAGATATCAGTGGCGACCATTGAAGGGGACGTGATAGGTATGTTCGGTACAGACATCGATGTCCAGTAACTAGGCCACATTATAAACAACAGAAAGATATCAGTGGCGTCCACTGAAGGGTTAGTGATAGGTATGTTCGGTACAGCCATCGATGTTCAGTAACTAGGTCACACTATTAACAACAGAAAGATATCAGTGGCGAACACTGAAGGGTAGGTGATAGGTATGTTCAGTACAGAAATCGATGTTCACTAACTAGGCCACACTATAAACAACAGAAAGATATCAGTGGCGACCACTGAAGGGTTAGTGATAGGTATGTTCGGTACAGACGTCGATGTTCAGTAACTAGGTCACACTATTAACAACAGAAAGATATCAGTGGCGACCATTGAAGGGTACGTGATAGGTATGTTCGGTACAGACATCGATGTTCAGTAACTAGGCCACATTATAAACAACAGAAAGATATCAGGAGCGACCACTGAAGGGTAAATGCTAGGTATGTTCGGTACATACATCGATGTTCAGTTACTAGGCCTCACTATTAACAACAGAAAGATATCAGTGACGACCACTGAATGGTAAGTGATAGGTATGTTCGGTACAGACATCGATGTTCAGTAAATAGGCCACACTATAAACAACAGAAAGATATCAGTGGCGACCACTGAATAGTACGTGATATGTATGTTCGGTACAGACATCGATGTTCAGTAACTAGGCCATACTATAAACAACAAAATGATGTCAGTGGCGACCACTGAAGGGTTAGTGATCGGTATGTTCAGTACAGACATCGATGTTCAGTAACTAGGCCACACTATAAACAACAGAAAGATATCAGTGGCGACCATTGAAGGGTAAGTGATAGGTATGTTCAGTACAGACATCGATGTTCAGTAACTAGGCCACACTATTAACAACAGAATGATATCAGTGGCGACCACTGAAGGGTAGGAGACTTCTGCTTTACCCACAACAAAAATGTTAGGTACCCAATGAGGAAAGTGGGTAAGTGACAACTATCCTAAACGGAACGTTATTGCGTATCAACTGTTTATGTATAACATTATATATATTGCGAATGTCATTCGAAAAAAAAACATTGACAGAATTCTCATACTGTTTTGTTGCAGTTTGGTAATGCAACGTTTAATAAAGGGCGACTGATGAATGCTGCGTTTTTAGAGGCAACTAAACGCTATCACTTCCATTGTGTGATTTTCCATGATGTTGATCTAGTGCCTGAAAATGACAGAAACCTGTATTCCTGTCCATGGCAACCCACTCACCTTTCAGTTGCTGTTGATGAGATGCATTACAGGTATGAACAACTATAAGATAAGCGGACAATGGTAGGACAAGACGATGTATAAACAGCTATAAGATAAGGGGACGATGGTAGGACAAGACGATGTATAAACAGCTTTAAGAAAAGGGGACGATGGATGGTAGGACAAGACGATGTATAAACAGCTATAAGATAAGGGGACGATGATAGGATAAGATGATGTATGAACAGCTATAAGATAAGGGGACGATGATAGGATCAGACGATGTATGAACAGCTATAAAATAAGGGGACGATGATAGGATAAGACGATGTATGAACAGCTATAAGATAAGGGGACGATGATATGATAAGACGATGTATGAACAGTTGTAAGATAAGTAGACGATGATAGGATAAGACGATGTATGAACAACTATAAGATAAGGGGACGATGATAGGATAAGACGATGTATAAACAGCTATAAGATAAGGGGACGATGGTAGGACAAGACGATGTATGAACAGTTATAAGATAAGGGGACGATGATAGGATAAGACTATGTGTAAACAGCTGTAAGATAAGGGGACGATGATAGGATAAGACGATGTATAAATAGCTATAAGATAAGGGGACGATTATATGATAAGACGATGTATGAACAGTTATAAGATAAGGGGACGATGGTAGGACAAGACGATGTATAAACAGCTATAAGATAAGGGGACGATGATAGGATACGACGATGTATGAACAGCTCTAAGATAAGGGGACGATGGTAGGACAAGACGATGTATAAACAGCTATACGATAAGGGGACGATGGTAGGACAAGACGATGTATGAACAGCTATAAGATAAGGGGACGATGGTAGGACAAGACGATGTATGAACAGTTATAAGATAAGGGGACGATGATAGGATAAGACTATGTGTAAACAGCTGTAAGATAAGGGGACGATGATAGGATAAGACGATGTATAAATAGCTATAAGATAAGGGGACGATTATATGATAAGACGATGTATGAACAACTATAAGACAAGGGGATTGAAATGATAAGACAATGTATGAACAGCTATAAGATATGTGGACGATGGTAGGACAAGACGATGTATAAACAGCTATAAGATAAGGGGACGATGATAGGATAAGACAATGTATGAACAGCTATAAGATAAGGGGACGATGATAGGATACGACGATGTATGAACAGCTATAAGATAAGGGGACGATGCTAGGTTAAGACGATGTATGAACAGCTATAAGATAAGGGGACGATGCTAGGATAAGACGATGTATGAACAGCTATAAGATAAGGGGACGATGATAGGATACGACGATGTATGAACAGCTCTAAGATAAGGGGACGATGGTAGGACAAGACGATGTATAAACAGCTATAAGATAAGGGGACGATGATAGGATAAGACGATGTATGAACAGCTATAATATAAGGTGACGATGCTAGGATAAGACGGTGTATGAACAGCTATAAGATAAGGGGACGATGCAAGGATAAGACGATGTACGAACAGCTATAAGATAAGGGGACGATTATATAATAAGACGATGTATGAACAGCTATAATATAAGGGGACGATGCTAGGATAAGACGATGTATGAACAACTATAAGATAGGGGGACGATTTTATGATAAGACGATTTATGAACAACTATAAGACAAGGGGACGATGGTAGGATAATTCGATGTATCATTACAGGTATGAACAACTATAAGATAAGGTGACGCTGATAGGATAAGACGATGTATGAACAACTATAAGATAAGGTGACGATGATAGGATAAGACGATGTATGAACAACTATTAGATAAGGGGACCCTGATAGGACAAGACAATGTATGAACAGCTATAAGATAAGGGGACGATGCTAGGATAAGACGATGTACGAACAGCTATAAGATAAGGGGACGATTATATGATAAGACGATGTATGAACAACTATAAGATAGGGGGACGATTTTATGATAAGACGATTTATGAACAACTATAAGACAAGGGGACGATGATAGGATAAGACAATGTATGAACAACTATAAGATAAGGGGACGATGATAGGATAAGACGATGTATGAACAACTATAAGATAAGGGGACGATTATATGATAAGACGATGAATGAACAACTATAAGACAAGGGGACGATGATACGATAAGACAATGTATGAACAGCTATAAGATAAGGGGACGATGCTAGGATAAGACGATGTATGAACAGCTATAAGATAAGGGGACGATGCTAGGATAAGCCGATGTATGAACAGCTATAATATAAGGGGATGATGGTAGGATAATTCGATGTATGAACAACTATAAGATAAGGTGACGATGATAGGATAAGACAATGTATGAACAACTATAAGATAAGGGGACCCTGATAGGACAAGACAATGTATGAACAGCTATAAGATAAGGGGACGATGATAGGATAAGACGATGTATGAACAGCTATAAATTATACAATTTTGTATCAAGAGCAGTTTTTTCGGATTGCCTTAATGTGTCCCATGTAGTATTTGGTTAAGGGTAAGGACCAGTTTGTATCACACTAAATATTGCGTCGTAAGGTTTTTTATTACATTCGATTGTCTTTTATTATTTGTACTGCAAAACAATTGATAATATTTTTATATCTTTTGGTAGATAGATTGCATATTTAACAAAAATGTAGATATAGTTTGTCTGTTTTTATTCATTTATGTATTTTTCAAATATATTAAGAAATGTGTGTTTCTTCTCAAAACATAAGATTCCATTCTTTTCAATATCGAAACTCGCTTGAACAGAATTGTCTGATGTATATATTGTTTATTGTTGGCTGATGTACACATACTTATATAAATTTGAATATTGCTGCTGATGTAAATACTTTCATTGAAGCATAATATATGTTGATAACTATATGCATATTTCTAACAAGACTGTATAATTTATTTTGAAGATTGAAATATGAATTACTTGTTGGTGGTGTACTCGCTATGACGTCAGAACAGTTCCGTTTGGTTAATGGATACTCTAATGAATACTGGGGCTGGGGTGCTGAAGACGACGACATGGCTTACAGGTATAGTAATGCTATTACATAAGTGGTATGATGCATACATGATGAATACGTGGGGTATAATATTATAATGATCTTCAAAATGTACATTGAACCTTAATAAGTTCATAAAGAAAATGCGCTTTATTTTTCAATTTTTCGTTACGATAATAACGATAGAACCCTAACCCATGCACAGTAGAACAGTTTGCAGTGAAACATCGCTTATGTTTTCTTCGCATAGATTATTTTCAATTCATTGTTTGTAATTAATCTGTTTTGAAGACTCAAATTTAGGTAAGGCATATTTGAAACTGACATTCACTATTAATGCTGTGCTATTTCAGTACAAAAAGAAAGCAAACCCGCTTTGTTATAGCTTGCTATTTTTTACCCGCAAAACCATTCCACACACAAAAATACCTACTGAATTTGTAACCCATCACTTTTGGTGCTTTAGTGTCTTATTTTAATGCGTTTTGAAATATCTACGAGAATATATTCGGAAAGATTATATGCGTGAATCTGACATCCCTTTGTACTTAAATACAGATACCGGTATTTGGACAAATATCCCCTACAACTCCACCCCTAACCCTACCCTATCACATTAACAGTGATGAAACGTAAAGAGAATTGTGCAACACTTGGCCTGACATAAGAGAAACTAGAAAACTGAGAGTATAGAAAAATAATATTCAGGTGTATTTACATAGGGACATTTAAATAAAACACTAGCTTGTCCTTCTCTCGAAAAATAACCTGAAAATTTACGTTAAAGCCACCGCAATCAACAATTCATATAGAACCTTTTCACACTCAATAACATTTTCTCTACCATTCTTACTCTTATCATTATACAAACTGAAAGCAAATCAGCCTCCCAGTGTTGATTTATTTATTCAAATGACGAGTCCCCTGTGTATTATTTTTCCAAACTACTGAATGACACAGTACTCATGCTAGCACATATAAATACAGCATCAACTCAGATCTTTCATACGTATTCTACCTGAACAAAACCACATCAATTAGTGTAATTTATCCCAAAAAACAAATCAAATATTCACTGTTAATAGGTATAAAATGAATTATATTAATAATTAACTATTATTTCAATTTAGTAAGCTTTGACTACTTGTCACGTGGCAGTCATTCTAACAGCTGAACTTGACCCTAGTGACCCTTTTTGAGATTTTGATCCCTCCCTGCCACGACGAAGATAACATACCATACGCTGCCTTCTGGCTCTCGCAGGTTTTCCACCCGCACATACTCATGCTAGCACATATAAATACAGCATCAACTCAGATCTTTCATACGTATTCTACCTGAACAAAACCACATCAATTAGTGTAATTTATCCCAAAAAACAAATCAAATATTCACTGTTACTAGGTATAAAATGAATTATATTAATAATTAACTATTATTTCAATTTATATCTAACATCCCCTACAAAGGATTGAAATCTATCGTACACAACTACCCAACAAGTGGACATAAACAAATCTGTATACGTTCTCACATAAAGCTTAACCTCACATTGCCAACGCTTATTTTTACCTAATTATGATGCTGAATTCAATTTCTGATATACCGACGATATGTTTTCTCTAAAGAAACGTATTTAACACGTCGATCGTGTATTACCACCCAAACTTCCAATCACTGCAGATACTTTAACAACAGTTATTTACCTCTATGTCGTATTATCAGCTTATTTTTTCAATAACTGTTAGAGTTAACCCTAACCTAGCTGCTAATATACTGCATGTATTAGTTTGAAATTAAATGGTGTACAATAAATACACGTTGAAAGATGAACTGCGAACATGGCACTATTTTCAAACTTGTTATTAACAAATGTTGATTGCCTTGAACCCAACGCAATATATGTTAAGACGATAACTTTATTATTTTGGCTATTGAAATTGAAATGTGTCTGCAACATCATGACCCGTGGTGTCTATATAAAAGCATCATTGTATCAATATCTACCAGATTTAATCATCAATTTGAGCGAACGAAATATTTGTCTGCCATTTCAGTCTGCTAATGTTGACGACTTTGGCTAGAGCCTTGTGCCGACCATTTTAACAATGGTGAGGTAGAAGTATCCCAAACATACAGGTTAACAATGGTCAGGTAGAAGTTCCCAAACATACAGGTTAACACTGGTCAGGTAGAAGTTCCCAAACATACAGGGTAACACTGATCAGGTAGAAGTTCCCAGACATACAGGTTAACAATGGTCAGGTACAAGTTCCCAAACATACAGGTTAACACTGATCAGGTAAAAGTTCCCAAACAAACAGGTTAACAATGGTAAGGTAAAAGTTCCCAAACATACAGGTTAACACTGATCAGGTAAAAGTTCCCAAACAAACAGGTTAACAATGGTAAGGTAAAAGTTCCCAAACATACAGGTTAACACTGATCAGGTAGAAGTTCCCAGACATACAGGTTAACAATGGTCAGGTACAAGTTCCCAAACATACAGGTTAACACTGATCAGGTAGAAGTTCCCGAACATACAGGTTAACACTGGTCAGGTTCTTAGTTCTCAAACATACAGGTTAACACTGGTCAGGTAGAAGTTCCCAGACATACAGGTTAACAATGGTCAGGGAGAAGTTCCCAAACATACAGGTTAACACTGATCAGGTAAAAGTTCCCAAACAAACAGGTTAACAATGGTAAGGTAAAAGTTCCCAAACATACAGGTTAACACTGATCAGGTAAAAGTTCCCAAACAAACAGGTTAACACTGATCAGGTAGACGTTCCCAAACATACAGGTTAACAATGGTCAGGTAGAAGCTCCCAACCAAACAGGTTAACAATGGTCAGGTAGAAGTTCCCAAACAAACAGGGTAACAGTGGTCAGGTAGAAGTTCCCGAACATACAGGTTAACACTGGTCAGGGAGAAGTTCCCAAACATACAGCAACATAAAGGGTAACACTGGTCAGGTACAAGTTCCCAAACATACAGGTTAACACTGATCAGATAGAAGTTCCCAAACATACAGATTTTGACTGATCAGGTAGAAGTTCTTAAACATACAGGTTAACAATGGTCATGTAGAAGTTCCCAAACATACAGGTTAACAATCGTCAGGTAGAAGCTCCCAAACAAACAGGTTAACAATGGTCAGGGAGAAGTTCCCAAACAAACAGGTTAACAGTGGTCAGGTAGAAGTTCCCAAACATACAGGTTAACAATCGTCAGGTAGAAGCTCCCAAACAAACAGGTTAACAATGGTTAGGTAGAAGTTCCCAAACATACAGGTTAACACTGATCAGGTAGAAGTTCCCAGACATACAGGTTAACAATGGTCAGGGAGAAGTTCCCAAACATACAGGTTAACACTGATCAGGTAGAAGTTCCCAAACATACAGGTTAACAATGGTAAGGTAAAAGTTCCCAAACATACAGGTTAACACTGATCAGGTAAAAGTTCCCAAACAAACAGGTTAACAATGGTAAGGTAAAAGTTCCCAAACATACAGGTTAACACTGATCAGATAGAAGTTCCCAAACATACAGATTTTGACTGATCAGGTAGAAGTTCTTAAACATACAGGTTAACAATGGTCATGTAGAAGTTCCCAAACATACAGGTTAACAATGGTCAGGTACAAGTTCCCAAACATACAGGTTAACACTGATCAGGTAGAAGTTCCCAAACATAAAGGTAAACAATGGTCAGGTAGAAGTTCCCAAACATACAGGTTAACAATCGTCAGGTAGAAGCTCCCAAACAAACAGGTTAACAATGGTCAGGTAGAAGTTCCCAAACAAACAGGGTAACAGTGGTCAGGTAGAAGTTCCCGAACATACAGGTTAACACTGGTCAGGTAGAAGTTCCCAGACATACAGGTTAACAATTGTCAGGTAGAAGTTCCCAAACAAACAGGTTAACAGTGGTCAGGTAGAAGTTCCCGAACATACAGGTTAACACTGGTCAGGTAGAAGTTCCCAGACATACAGGTTAACAATGGTCAGGTAGAAGTTCCCAAACAAACAGGTTAACAGTGGTCAGGTAGAAGTTCCCGAACATACAGGTTAACACTGGTCAGGTTCTTAGTTCTCAAACATACAGGTTAACACTGGTCAGGTAGAAGCTCCCAAACATACAGGTTAACACTGGTCAGGTAGAAGTTCCCAAACATACAGGTTAACACTGATCAGGTAGAAGTTCCCAAACATACAGGTTAACAATGGTCAAGTAGAAGTTCCCAAACATACAGGTTAAAACTGATCAGGTAGAAGTTCCCAATCATACAGGTTAACACTAATCAGATAGAAGTTCCCGAACATACAGGTTAACACTGGTCAGGTAGAAGTTCCCAAACATACAGGTTAACACTGGTCAGGTAGAAGTTCCCAAATGGCTACATACAGGTTCATGCATTGATAGTTTCAACGATGTTTCAATAAAACTGATTCTGTAACATTTTGAGTTTCAATTGAAATGGCAAAATGATATGTTAAAAAGACGGACCAGAAAAACTCATGTAAAAGATTCCTGTAAGCTAAATAATACAATTATAACTTTGATAGCATTTATAGCATGTATTCGTACAATGGCAAGTGGACAATGTTATCCTCTAAACCTGTTCAATCGCTTACATTTCACCGCACAGTCACTGAACGGATTTATATATATATTTGCACTATAAAGATGTATCATCTTTCCAGAATTTTGCTTTCTGGTTTACGCATTATGCGTCCATCTGCTGTAGTTGCTCGATACCGGATGCTACGCCACGAAAAGCGAGAACCATCTGCATGGAGTTCAAGGTAATAGGTTCACAGTTACGCTTATTAGGTAGCAAACAAAACTGTTTCATGATAGATCTTTATTGATAACAATTAGTTATCACGTAAAAAAATATTATAACTAATGAATAGCTGCCACGTAATTATATGTACTATAATAAGCTGTGTAATTTGCACTATATGGTATTTGTGTACAGTTATCAAGGGTACGGAGGTAACAAACATCAAATCAATGTTCAACAGGGTTCAAAACATATGTAGGGTCAAGCAAAAAAGGAAATATACCCATCAAACTCATTTCAGTAACATATATTGGATTAGTTTCATGTCAACAACTATGCCAAAATAAAGCAAACTGCAACATTACGACAAACTTCAGGGATTAGTTAGGGTTAGGGTCAGTAATACTATCACAAGATTGGTTAACAGCAGAGTCAACCACCTCGTGGTGTAAACAAATCACTAGTTATAGTTCATTTCAAAGTGAACATTCCAGTAGCACAAAATAATCACTAGTTATATATAGTTCACAGCAAAGTCAACAACAGTGTAGCGTAAAATGATCACTAGTTGTAATTCATAGCAGAGTCAACAACCTTGTAGCGTAAAATAATCACTAGTTATAGTTCATAGTAGAGTCAACAACCTTGAAGGGTAAAATAATCACTAGTTGCAGTTCACAGCAGAGTCAACAACATTTTGTATCAAATAATCACTAGTTATAGTTCATACCAGGGTCAACAACCTTGTAGCGTAAAATAATGACTAGTTATAGTTTACAGCTGAGTCAACAACCTGGTAGCGTAAAATAATCACTAGTTATAGTTCATAGCAGGGTCAACCACCTTGTAGAGTAGAAAAATATACTAGTTATAGTTCATAGCAGAGTCAACTACCTTTTTGTATAAAATAATCACTAGTTGTAGACAGCAGAGTAAACAATCTTTTAGCGTTAATAATCAGTAGTTGTAGTTCATAGCAGAGTCAACTACCTTTTTGTATAAAATAATCACTAGTTATAGTTTATAGCGGGGTCAACAACCTTGTAACGTAAAATAATCACTAGTTATAATTTAAAGCAGAGTCAACGACATTGTAGAGTAAAATAATATACTAGTTATTGTTCAAAGCAGAGTAAACAACCTCGTAGCGTTAAATAATCACTAGTTATAGTTCACAGCAGAGTCAACCACCTCGTGGCGTAAACAAATCACTAGTTTTAGTTCATAGTAGAGTCAACCACCTCGTGGCGTAAACAAATCACTAGCTGTAGTTCATAGCAGAGTCAACTACCTTTTTTAAAAAAATAATCACTAGTTATAGTTCACAGTAGAGTCAACAACCTTGTAGCGTTAAATAATCACTAGTTATAGTTTATAGCAGGGTCAACAACATTGTAGAGAAAATAATTACTAGTTCTAATTCATAGCAGAGTGAACAACCTTTTGGGATAAAATAATTTCTAGTTGTAGTTCACGGCAGAGTGAATAACCTTTTTGAAGAAAATAATTACTAGTTCTAGTTCACAGCAGAGTGAATATAGTTCATAGCAGAGGCAACTACCTGTTTGTATAAAATAATCAGTAGTTATAGTTCATAGCAGAGGCAACTACCTTTTTGTATAAAATAATCACTAGTTATAGTTCATAGCAGGGTAAACAACCTTGTAGAGTAAAATAATTACTAGTTCTAATTCACAGCAGAGTGAACAACCTTTTTGAATAAAATAATTACTAGTCATAGTTCATAGCAGGGTCAACAACATTGTAGAGTAAAATAATTACTAGATGTAGTTCGGGGCAGAGTCAACTACCTTTATGCATAAAATAATTACTAGTTGTAGTTCACGGCAGAGTTAACAGCCTTGTAGCGTTAAATAATCACTAGTTTTAGTTCACAGCGGAGTCAACTACCTTTTTGTATAAATTAATCACTAGTTATAGTTTATAGCAGGGTCAACAACACTGTAGAGAAAATAATTACTAGTTCTAATTCATAGCAGAGTCAACAACCTTGTAGCGTAAAATAATTACTAGATGTAGTTCATGGCAGAGTCAACTACCTTTTTGCATAAAATAATTACTAGTTATAGTTCATAGCAGGGTCAACCACCTTGTAGACTAAAACTATTTACTAGTTATAGTTCACAGCAGAATCAACCACCTTGTAGCGTAAAATAATTACTAGTTATAGTTCACAGCAGAGTGAACAACCTTTTTGAATAAAATAATTACTAGTTGTAGTTCACAGCAGAGTAAACAATCTTTTAGCGTTAAATAATCAGTAGTTGTAGTTCATAGCATAGTCAACTACCTTTTTGTATAAAATAATCACTAGTTATAGTTTATAGCAGGGTCAACAACCTTGTAACGTAAAATAATCACTAGTTATAAATAACAGCAGAGTCAACGACATTGTAGAGTAAAATAATATACTAGTTATTGTAATCACTAGTTATAGTTCATAGCAGAGTCAATAACCTTGTAGCGTAAAATAATTACTAGTTATAGTTCACAGTAGAGTAAACAACCTTGTAGCGTTAAATAATCTCTAGTTGTAGTTCACAGCAGAGTCAACCTCCTCGTGGCGTAAACAAATCACTAGTTGTAGTTCACAACAGAGTCAACCACCTCGTGGCGTAAACAAATCACTAGTTGTAGTTCACAGCAGAGTAAACAATCTTTTAGCGTTAAATAATCAGTAGTTGTAGTTCATAGCATAGTCAACTACCTTTTTGTATAAAATAATCACTAGTTATAGTTCATAGCAGAGTCAATAACCTTGTAGCGTAAAATAATCACTAGTTTTAGTTCACAGCAGAGTCAACCACCTCGTGGCGTAAACAAATCACTAGCTGTAGTTCATAGCAGATTCAACTACCTTTTTTTTTAAATAATCACTAGTTATAGTTCACAGTAGAGTAAACAACCTTGTAGCGTAAAATAATCACTAGTTTTAGTTCACAGCAGAGTAAACTACGTTTTTGTATAAAATAATCACTAGTTATAGTTCACAGTAGAGTAAACAACCTTGTAGCGTAAAATCATTACTAGTTATAGTTCACAGCAGAGTGAATAACCTTTTTGAATAAAATAATTACTAGTTGTAGTTCACAGCAGGGTCAACAACCTTGTAGAGTAAAATAATTACTAGTTCTAGTTCACAGCAGAGTGAATAACGTTTTTGAATAAAATAATTACTAGTTGTAGTTCACAGCAGAGTTAACAACCTTGTAGCGTTAAATAATCACTAGTTATAGTTCATAGCAGAGTCAAACATCTTGTAGCGTAAAATAAACACTAATTATAGTTCATAGCAAAGTGAACAACCTTGTAGCGTAGAACAATATACTAGTTATAGTTCACAGCAGAGTCAACAACCTTGTAGCGTAAAATAATCACTAGTTTTAGTTCACAGCAGAGTAAACTACGTTTTTGTATAAAATAATCACTAGTTATAGTTCATAGCAGAGTCAATAACCTTGTAGCGTAAAATAAACACTAGTTTTAGTTCACAGCAGAGTCAAGCACCTCGTGGCATAAACAAATCACTAGTTGTAGTTCATAGCAGAGTCAACTTCCTTTTTGTATAAAATAATCACTAGTTGTAGTTCATAGCAGGGTCAACAACATTGTAGAGTAAAATAATTACTAGCTATAGTTCAAAGTAGAGTAAATAACCTTGTAGCGTAAAATAATTACTAGTTATAGTTCACAGCAGAGTGAATAACCTTTTTGAATAAAATAATTACTAGTTGCAGTTCACAGCAGAGTTAACAACCTTGTAGCCTTAAATAATCACTAGTTATAGTTCATAGCAGAGTCAAACATCTTGTAGCGTAAAATAAACACTAATTATAGTTCATAGCAAAGTGAACAACCTTGTAGCGTAGAACAATATACTAGTTATAGTTCACAGCAGAGTCAACAACCTTGTAGCGTAAAATAATTACTAGTTATAGTTCACAGTAGAGTAAACAACCTTGTAGCGTAAAATCATTACTAGTTATAGTTCACAGCAGAGTGAATAACCTTTTTGAATAAAATAATTACTAGTTGTAGTTCACAGCAGAGTTAACAACCTTGTAGCGTAAAATAGTCACTAGTTTTAGTTCACAGCAGAGTCAACCCCCTCGTGGCGTAAACAAATCACTAGCTGTAGTTCATAGCAGAGTCAACTACCTTTTTGTGTAAAATAATCACTAGTTATAGTTCATAGCAGAGTCAAACATCTTGTAGCGTAAAATAAACACTAATTATAGTTCATAGCAAAGTGAACAACCTTGTAGCGTAGAAAACCTTGTAGTGTAAAATCATTACTAGTTATAGTTCACAGCAGAGTCAACCACCTCGTGGCGTAAAATAATCACTAGTTGTAGTTCATAGCAGAGTCAACTACATTTTTGTATAAAATAATCACTAGTTATAGTTCACAGTAGAGTAAACAACCTTATAGTGTAAAATCATGACTCGTTATAGTTCACAGAAGAGTAAACAACCTTGTAGCGTAAAATAATCACTAGTTTTTGTTCACAGCAAAGTCAACTACCTTTTTGTATAAAATAATCACTAGTTATAGTTCACAGTAGAGTAAACAACCTTGTAGCGTAAAATAATCACTAGTTTTTGTTCACAGCAAACTAGTTGTAGTTCATAGCAGAGTCAACTACCTTTTTGTATAAAATAATTACTAGTTATAGTTTATAGCAGGTTCAACAACATTGTAGAGTAAAATAATTACTAGTTATAGTTCACAGTAGAGTAAACAACCTTATAGTGTAAAATCATGACTCGTTATAGTTCACAGAAGAGTAAACAACCTTGTAGCGCAAAATAATCACTAGTTTTTGTTCACAGCAAAGTCAACTCCCTTTTTGTATAAAATAATCACTAGTTATAGTTTACAGTAGAGTAAACAACCTTATAGTGTAAAATCATGACTCGTTATAGTTCACAGAAGAGCAAACAACCTTGTAGCGTAAAATAATCACTAGTTTTAGTTCACAGCAGAGTCAACCACCTCGTGGCATAAACAAATCACTAGTTGAAGTTCATAGCAGAGTCAACTACCTTTTTGTATAAAATAATTACTAGTTATAATTCATAGCAGGGTCAACCACCATGTAGACTAAAACTATTTACTAGTTATAGTTCACAGCAGAATCAACCACCTTGTAGCGTAAAATAATTACTAGTTATAGTTCACAGCAGAGTGAATAACCTTTTTGAATAAAATAATTACTAGTTGTAGTTCACGGCAGAGTTAACAACCTTGTAGCGTTAAATAATCACTAGTTATAGTTCATAGTAGAGTCAACTACCTTTTTGTATAACATAATCACTAGTTATAGTTTATAGCAGGTTCAACAACATTGTAGAGTAAAATAATTACTAGTTATAGTTCACAGTAGAGTAAACAACCTTATAGTGTAAAATCATGACTCGTTATAGTTCACAGAAGAGTCAACAACCTTGTAGCGTAAAATAATCACTAGTTTTAGTTCACAGCAGAGTCAACCACCTCGTGGCGTAAACAAATCACTAGCTGTAGTTCATAGCAGAGTCAACTACCTATTTTTTTTAAATAACACTAGTTATAGTTCACAGTAGAGTAAACAACCTTATAGTGTAAAATCATGACTCGTTATAGTTCACAGAAGAGCAAACAACCTTGTAGCGTAAAATAATCACTAGTTTTTGTTCACAGCAAAGTCAACTCCCTTTTTGTATAAAATAATCACTAGTTATAGTTTATAGCAGGGTCAACAACATTGTAGAGTAAAATAATTACCAGTTATAGTCCACAGTAGAGTAAACAACCTTGTAGCGTAAAATAATCACTAGTTTTAGTTCACAGCAGAGTCAACCACCTCGTGGCGTAAACAAATCACTAGTTGTAGTTCATAGCAGAGTCAACTACCTTTTTGTATAAAATAATTACTAGTTATAATTCATAGCAGGGTCAACCACCATGTAGACTAAAACTATTTACTAGTTATAGTTCACAGCAGAATCAACCACCTTGTAGCGTAAAATAATTACTAGTTATAGTTCACAGCAGAGTGAACAACCTTTTTGAATAAAATAATTACTAGTTGTACTTCACAGCAGAGTCAACAACCTTGTAGCGTAAAATAATTACTAGATGTAGTTCATAGCAGAGGCAACTACCTTTTTGTAAAAATTAATCACTAGTTATAGTTCATAGCAGAGTCAACTACCTTTTTGTATAACATAATCACTAGTTATAGTTTATAGCAGGTTCAACAACATTGTAGAGTAAAATAATTACCAGTTATAGTTCACAGTAGAGTAAACAACCTTGTAGCGTAAAATAATTACTAGTTATAGTTCACAGCAGAGTCAACAACCTTTTTGAATAAAATAATTACTAGTTGTACTTCACAGCAGAGTCAACAACCTTGTAGCGTAAAATAATTACTAGATGTAGTTCATAGCAGAGTCAACTACCTTTTTGTATAAAATAATTACTAGTTATAGTTCATAGCAGGGTCAACCACCTTGTAGACTAAAACTATTTACTAGTTATAGTTCACAGCAGAATCAACCACCTTGTAGCGTAAAATAATTACTAGTTATAGTTCACAGCAGAGTGAATAACCTTTTTGAATAAAATAATTACTAGTTGTAGTTCACAGCAGAGTAAACAATCTTTTAGCGTTAAATAATCAGTAGTTGTAGTTCATAGCATAGTCAACTACCTTTTTGTATAAAATAATCACTAGTTATAGTTTATAGCAGGGTCAACAACCTTGTAACGTAAAATAATCACTAGTTATAATTTACAGCAGAGTCAACGACATTGTAGAGTAAAATAATATACTAGTTATTGTTCAAAGCAGAGTGAACAACCTTTTTGGATAAAATAATTTCTAGTTGTAGTTCACAGCAGAGTCAACAACCTTGTAGCGTAAAATAATTACTAGATGTAGTTCATAGCAGAGGCAACTACCTTTTTGTATAAATTAATCACTAGTTATAGTTCATAGCAGAGTCAAACATCTTGTAGCGTAAAATTATCACTAATTATAGTTCATAGCAAAGTGAACAACCTTGTAGCGTAGAACAATATACTAGTTATAGTTCACAGCAGAGTCAACAACCTTGTAGCGTAAAATAATCCCTAGTTTTAGTTCACAGTAGAGTGAATAACCTTTTTGAATAAAATAATTACTAGTTGTAGTTCACAGCAGGGTCAACAACCTTGTAGAGTAAAATAATTACTAGTTTTAGTTCACAGCAGAGTCAACCACCTCGTGGCATAAACAAATCACTAGTTGTAGTTCATAGCAGAGTCAACTACCTTTTTGTATAAAATAATCACTAGTTATAGTTCACAGTAGAGTAAACAACCTTGTAGTGTAAAATCATTACTAGTTATAGTTCACAGTAGAGTAAACAACCTTGTAGCGTAAAATAATCACTAGTTTTAGTTCACAGCAAAGTCAACTACCTTTTTGTATAAAATAATCACTAGTTATAGTTCATAGCAGGGTCAACTACCTTTTTGTATAACATAATCACTAGTTATAGTTTATAGCAGGGTCAACAACATTGTAGAGTAAAATAATTACTAGTTATAGTTCACAGTAGAGTAAACAACCTTGTAGCGTAAAATAATTACTAGTTATAGTTCACAGCAGAGTGAACAACCTTTTTGAATAAAATAATTACTAGTTGTAGTTCACAGCAGGGTCAACAACCTTGTAGAGTAAAATAATCACTAGTTTTAGTTCACAGCAGAGTCAACCACCTCGTGGCATAAACAAATCACTAGTTGTAGTTCATAGCAGAGGCAACTACCTTTTTGTAGAAAATAATCACTAGTTATAGTTCACAGTAGAGTAAACAACCTTGTAGTGTAAAATCATTACTAGTTATAGTTCACAGTAGAGTAAACAACCTTGTAGCGTAAAATAATCACTAGTTTTAGTTCACAGCAAAGTCAACTACCTTTTTGTATAAAATAATCACTAGTTATAGTTCATAGCAGGGTCAACTACCTTTTTGTATAACATAATCACTAGTTATAGTTTATAGCAGGGTCAACAACATTGTAGAGTAAAATAATTACTAGTTATAGTTCACAGTAGAGTAAACAACCTTGTAGCGTAAAATAATTACTAGTTATAGTTCACAGCAGAGTGAACAACCTTTTTGAATAAAATAATTACTAGTTGTACTTCACAGCAGAGTCAACAACCTTGTAGCGTAAAATAATTACTAGTTCTAGTTCACAGCAGAGTGAACAACCTTTTTGAATAAAATAATTACTTGTTGTAGTTCACGGCAGAGTTAACAACCTTGTAGCGTTAAATAATCACTAGTTATAGTTCATAGCAGAGTCAACTACCTTTTTGTATAAAATAATTACTAGTTATAATTCATAGCAGGGTCAACCACCATGTAGACTAAAACTATTTACTAGTTATAGTTCACAGCAGAATCAACCACCTTGTAGCGTAAAATAATTACTAGTTATAGTTCACAGCAGAGTGAATAACCTTTTTGAATAAAATAATTACTAGTTGTAGTTCACAGCAGAGTTAACAACCTTGTAGCGTTAAATAATCACTAGTTATAGTTCATAGCAGAGTCAACTACCTTTTTGTATAAAATAATCACTAGTTATAGTTTATAGCAGGGTCAACAACCTTGTAACGTAAAATAATCACTAGTTATAATTTACAGCAGAGTCAACGACATTGTAGAGTAAAATAATATACTAGTTATTGTTCAAAGCAGAGTAAACAACCTTGTAGCGTTAAATAATCACTAGTCGTAGTTCACAGCAGAGTCAACCACCTCGTGGCGTAAACAAATCACTAGTTATAGTTCATAGTAGAGTCAACAACCTTGTAGCGAAAAATAATCACTAGTTGTAGTTCATAGCAGAGTCAACTACCTTTTTGTATAAAATAATCACTAGTTATAGTTCATAGTAGGGTCAACAACATTGTAGCGTAAATAAATCACTAGTTTTAGTTAACAGCAGAGTCAACCACCTCGTGGCGTAAACAAATCACTAGTTATAGTTCATAGCAGGGTGAACACCCTTTCTGAACAAACAATCAGTAGTTATAGTTCATAGCAGGGTCAACAACATTGTAGCGTAAAATAATCACTAGTTTTAGTTCAGAGCAGAGTCAACCACCTCGTGGCGTAAACAAATCACTAGCTGTAGTTCATAGCAGAGTCAACTACCTATTTTTTTTAAATAACACTAGTTATAGTTCACAGTAGAGTAAACAACCTTGTAGCGTAAAATCATTACTAGTTATAGTTCACAGCAGAGTCAACTACCTTTTTGTATAAAATAATCACTAGTTATAGTTCATAGCAGGTTCAACAACCTTGTAAAGTAAAATAATTACTAGTTCTAGTTCACAGTAGAGTGAATAACCTTTTTGAATAAAATAATTACTAGTTGTAGTTCACGGCAGAGTTAACAACCTTGTAGCGTTAAATAATCACTAGTTATAGTTGATAGCAGAGTCAACTACCTTTTTGTATAAAATAATCACTAGTTATAGTTCATAGCAGGGTCAAAAACATAGTAGAGTAAAATAATTACTAGTTATAGTTCAAAGTAGAGTAAATAACCTTGTAGCGTAAAATAATTACTAGTTATAGTTCACAGCAGAGTGAACAACCTTTTTGAATAAAATAATTTCTAGTTGTAGTTCACAGCAGAGTCAACAACCTTGTAGCGTAAAATAATTACTAGATGTAGTTCATAGCAGAGGCAACTACCTTTTTGTATAAATTAATCACTAGTTATAGTTCATAGCAGAGTCAAACATCTTGTAGCGTAAAATAATAACTAATTACAGTTCATAGCAAAGTGAACAACCTTGTAGCGTAGAACAATATACTAGTTATAGTTCACAGCAGAGTCAACAACCTTGTAGCGTAAAATAATCACTAGTTTTAGTTCACAGCAGAGTCAACCACCTTTTTGTATAAAATAATCACTAGTTAGAGTTCTTAGCAGGGTCAACAACCTTGTAGAGTAAAATAATTACTAGTTCTAATTCACAGTAGAGTGAATAACCTTTTTGAATAAAATAATTACTAGTTGTAGTTCACAGCAGAGTTAACAACCTTGTAGCGTAAAATAATCACTAGTTTTAGTTCACAGCAGAGTCAACCACCTCGTGGCGTAAACAAATCACTAGTTGTAGTTCATAGCAGAGTCAACTACCTTTTTGTATAAAATAATCACTAGTTATAGTTCACAGTAGAGTAAACAACTTTGTAGTGTGAAATAATTACTAGGTATAGTTCACAGTAGAGTAAACAACCTTGTAGCGTAAAATAATTACAAGTTATAGTTCATAGCAGGGTCAACAACCTTGTAGAGTAAAATAATTACTAGTTCTAGTTCACAGCAGAGTGAATAACGTTTTTGAATGAAATAATTACTAGTTGTAGTTCACAGCAGAGTTAACAACCTTGTAGCGTTAAATAATCACTAGTTATAGTTCATAGCAGGGTCAACTACCTCTTTGTATAAAATAATCACTAGTTATAGTTTATAGCAGGGTCAACAACATTGTAGAGTAAAATAATTACTAGTTATAGTTCACAGTAGAGTAAACAACCTTGTAGCGTAAAATAATTACTAGTTATAGTTCACAGCAGAGTGAACAACCTTTTTGAATAAAATAATTACTAGTTGTAGTTCACAGCAGAGTCAACAACCTTGTAGCGTAAAATAATTACTAGATGTAGTTTATAGCAGAGTCAACTACCTTTTTGTATAAATTAATCACTAGTTATAGTTTATAGCAGGGTCAACAACCTTGTAACGTAAAATAATCACTAGTTATAATTTACAGCAGAGTCAACGACATTGTAGAGTAAAATAATATACTAGTTATTGTTCAAAGCAGAGTAAACAACCGTGTAGCGTTAAATAATCACTAGTTGTAGTTCATAGCAGAGTCAACTACATTTTTGTATAAAATAATAACTAGTTATAGTTCATAGCAGAGTCAACCATCTTTTGGCGGAAAATAATCACTAATTGTAGTTCATAGCAGAGTCAACTACATTTTTGCATAAAATAATCACTAGTTATAGTTTATAACAGGGTCAACAACCTTGTAACGTTAAATAATCCCTAGTTTTAGTTTACAGCAGAGTCAACAACATTGTAGAGTAAAATAATATACTAGTTATAGTTCAAAGCAGAGTGAACTACCTTTTCACATGAAATAATCACTAGTTATAGATCCTAGCAGAGTCAACCATCTTGTGGCGTAAAATAATCACTAGTTATAGTTCATAGTAGGGTCAACAACATTGTAGCGTAAATAAATCACTAGTTTTAGTTAACAGCAGAGTCCACAACCTTTTTGCATAAAATAATCACTTGTTTTAGTTCACAGCAGGGTCAACAACCTTGTAGCGTAAAATAATCACTATTTATAGTTCATAGCAGGGTCAACCACCTTGTAGAGTAGAAAAATATACTAGTTATAGTTCATACCAGAGTCAACTACCTTTTTGTATAAAATAATTATAGTTATAGTTCATAGCAGGGTCAACCACCTTGTAGAGTAAAACTATTTACTAGTTATAGTTCACAGCAGAATCAACCACCTTGTAGCGTAAAATAATTACTAGTTATAGTTCACAGCAGAGTGAATAACCTTTTTGAATAAAATAATTACTAGTTATTGTTCAAAGCAGAGTAAACAACCGTGTTACGTTAATTAATCACTAGTTGTAGTTCATAGCAGAGTCAAGTACCTTTTTGTATGAAATAATCACTAGTTATAGTTCATAGCAGTGTCAACCATCTTGTGGCGGAAAATAATCACTAATTATAGTTCATAGCAGAGTCAACTACATTTTTGTATAAAATAATCACTAGTTATAGTTTATAACAGGGTCAACAACCTTGTAACGTAAAATAATCACTAATTTTAGTTTACAGCAGAGTCAACAACATTGTAGAGTAAAATAATATACTAGTTATAGTTCAAAGCAGAGTGAACTACCTTTTCGCATAAAATAATCACTAGTTATAGATCCTAGCAGAGTCAACCATCTTGTGGCGTAAAATAATCACTAATTATAGTTCATAGCAGAGTCAACTACCTGTTTGTATAACATAATCACCAGTTATAGTTCATAGCAGGGTCAACAACATTGTAGCGTAAAATAATTACTAGTTATAGTTCACGGCAGAGTGAACAAACTTTTTGATTAAATTAATCCTAGTTGTAGTTCACAGCAGAGTCAACAACCTTGTAGCGTAAAATAATCACTAGTTGTAGTTCACAGCACAGTCACCCATCTTGTGACGTAAAATAATCACTAGTTGAAGTTCACAGCAGAGTCAACATCCTTGTAGCGTAAAATAATCACTATTTATAGTTCATAGCAGGGTCAACAACCTTGTAACGTAAAATAATCACTAGTTATAGTTTATAGCAGGGTCAACAACCTTGTAACGTAAAATAATCACTAGTTGTAGTTCATAGCAGAGTGAACAACCCTGTAGCGTAAAATAATCACTAGTTATAGTTCCTTGCAGAGTCAACTACCTTTTTGTATAAAATAATCACTAGTTATAGTTCATAGCAGGGTCAACAACCTTGTAGCGTAAAATAATGACTAGTTATAGTTTACAGCAGAGACAACAACCTTGTAGCGTAAAATAATCACTATTTATTGTTCATAGCAGCGTCAACCACCTTGTAGAGTAGAAAAATATACTAGTTATAGTTCATAGCAGAGTCAACTACCTTTTTGTATAAAATAATCACTAGTTATAGTTCATAGCAGAGTCAACTACCTTTTTGTATAAAATAATCACTAGTTATAGTTCATAGCAGGGTCAACAACCTTGTAGCGTAAAATAATGACTAGTTATAGTTTACAGCAGAGTCAACAACCTTGTAGCGTATAATAATCACTATTTATAGTTCATAGCAGAGTCAACCCCCTTGTAGAGTAGAAAAATGTACTAGTTATAGTTGATAGCAGAGTCAACTACCTTTTTGTATAAAATAATCACTAGTTATAGTTACAGCAGAGTCAACAACCTTGTAGCGTAAAATAATCACTAGTTGTAGTTCACAGCAGAGTCAACCATCTTGTGACGTAAAATAATCACTAGTTATAGTTCACAGCAGAGTCAACAATCTTGTAGCGTAAAATAATATACTAGTTATAGTTGACAGCTGAGTCAACAACCTTGTAGCTTAAAATAATCACTGGTTGTAGTTCATAGCAGAGTGAACAACCCTGTAGCGTAAAATAATCACTAGTTATAGTTCATAGCAGGGTCAACAACCTTGTAGCGTAAAATAATGACTAGTTATAGTTTACAGCAGAGACAACAACCTTGTAGCGTAAAATAATCACTATTTATAGTTCATAGCAGGGTCAACCACCTTGTAGAGTAGAAAAATATACTACTTATAGTTCATAGCAGAGTCAACTACCTTTTTGTATAAAATAATCACTAGTTATAGTTCATAGCAGGGTCAACAACCTTGTAGCGTAAAATAATGACTAGTTATAGTTTACAGCAGAGACAACAACCTTGTAGCGTAAAATAATCACTATTTATAGTTCATAGCAGAGTCAACCACCTTGTAGAGTAGAAAAATGTACTAGTTATAGTTCATAGCAGAGTCAACTACCTTTTTGTATAAAATAATTATAGTTATAGTTCATAGCAGGGTCAACCACCTTATAGAGTAAAACTATTTACTAGTTATGGTTCACAGCAGAATCAACCACCTTGTAGCGTAAAATAATTACTAGTTATAGTTCACAGCAGAGTGAATAACCTTTTTGAATAAAATAATTACTAGTTGTAGTTCACAGCAGAGTATACAACCTTGTAGCGTTAAATAATCAGTAGTTGTAGTTCATAGCAGAGTCAAGTACCCTTTTGTATGTAATAATCACTAGTTATAGTTTATAGCAGGGTCAACAACATTGTAACGTAAAATAATCACTAGTTATAGTTTATAGCAGGGTCAACAACCTTGTAACGTAAAATAATCATTAGTTATAATTTACAGCAGAGTCAACGACATTGTAGAGTAACATAATATACTAGTTATTGTTCAAAGCAGAGTAAACAACCGTGTAGCGTTAAATAATCACTAGTTGTAGTTCATAGCAGAGTCAAGTACCTTTTTGTATGAAATAATCACTAGTTATAGTTTATAGCAGAGTCAACCATCTTGTGGCGGAAAATAATCACTAATTATAGTTCATAGCAGAGTCAACTACATTTTTGTATAAAATAATCATTAGTTATAGTTTATAACAGGGTCAACAACCTTGTAACGTAAAATAATCACTAGTTTTAGTTTACAGCAGAGTCAACAACATTGTAGAGTAAAATAATATACTAGTTATAGTTCAAAGCAGAGTGAACTACCTTTTCGCATAAAATAATCACTAGTTATAGATCCTAGCAGAGTCAACCATCTTGTGGCGTAAAATAATCACTAATTATAGTTCATAGCAGAGTCAACTACCTGTTTGTATAACATAATCACCAGTTATAGTTCATAGCAGGGTCAACAACATTGTAGCGTAAAATAATTACTTGTTATAGTTCACGGCAGAGTGAACAAACTTTTTGAATAAAATAATTCCTAGTTGTAGTTCACAGCAGAGTCAACAACCTTGTAGCGTAAAATAATCACTAGTTGTAGTTCACAGCAGAGTCAACCATCTTGTGACGTAAAATAATCACTAGTTATAGTTCACAGCAGAGTCAACAATCTTGTAGCGTAAAATAATATACTAGTTATAGTTGACAGCTGAGTCAACAACCTTGTAGCTTAAAATAATCACTGGTTGTAGTTCATAGCAGAGTGAACAACCCTGTAGCGTAAAATAATTACTAGTTATAGTTCATAGCAGAGTCAACTACCTTTTTGTATAAAATAATTATAGTTATAGTTCATAGCAGGGTCAACCACCTTATAGAGTAAAACTATTTACTTGTTATAGTTCACAGCAGAATCAACCACCTTGTAGTGTAAAATAATTACTAGTTATAGTTCACAGCAGAGTGAATAACCTTTTTGAATAAAATAATTACTAGTTGTAGTTCACAGCAGAGTAAACAACCTTGTAGCGTTAAATAATCAGTAGTTGTAGTTCATAGCAGAGTCAGCTACCTTTTTGTATAAAATAATCACTAGTTATAGTTTATAGCAGGGTCAACAACCTTGTAACGTAAAATAATCATTAGTTATAATTTACAGCAGAGTCAACGACATTGTAGAGTAACATAATATACTAGTTATAGTTCAAAGCAGAGTGAACTACCTTTTCGCATAAAATAATCACTAGTTATAGATCCTAGCAGAGTCAACCATCTTGTGGCGTAAAACAATCACTAATTATAGTTCATAGCAGAGTCAACTACCTGTTTGTATAACATAATAACTAGTTATAGTTCATAGCAGGGTCAACAACATTGTAGAGTAAAATAATTACTAGTTATAGTTCACGGCAGAGTGAACAAACTTTTTGTATAAAATAATAACTAGTTGTAATTCATAGCAGAGTCAACAACCTTGTAGCGTAAAATAATCATTTGTTGTAGTTCACAGCAGAGTCAACCATCTTGTGACGTAAAATAATCACTAGTTATAGTTCACAGCAGAGTCAACCATCTTGTAGCGTAAAATAATATACTAGTTATAGTTGACAGCTGAGTCAACAACCTTGTAGCTTAAAATAATCACTGGTTGTAGTTCATAGCAGAGTGAACAACCCTGTAGCGTAAAATAATCACTAGTTATAGTTCATATCAGAGTCAATTACCTTGTAGCGTAAAATAATCACTAGTTATAGTTCACAGCATAGTCAACAACATTGTAGCGTAAAACAATCGCTAGCTATAGTTCTTAGTAGAGTTAACCATTTTGTAGCGTAAAATAATATACTAGTTATAGTTCACAGCAGGGTCAACAACATTGTAGCGTAAAATAATTACTAGTTATAGTTCATAGCAGAGTCAACAAACTTGTAGCGTAACATAATCACTAGTGGTAGTTCACAGCAGAGTCAACAACCTTTTTGTATAAACTAATCATTAGTTATAGTTCATAGCAGAGTCAACCACCTTGTAGCGTAAAATACTATACTAGTTATAGTTCACAGCAGGGTCAACAACATTTTAGCGTAAAATAATCACTAGTTATAGTTCATAGCAGAGTCAACAACCTTGTAGTGTAAACTAATCACTAGTTGTAGTTCACAGCAGAGTCAACAACCTTTTTGTATAAACTAATCATAAGTTATAGTTCATAGCAGAGTCAACCACCTTGTAGCGTAAAATACTATACTAGTTATAGTTCACAGCAGGGTCAACAACATTTTAGCCTGAAATAATCACTAGTTATAGTTTATAGCAGAGTCAACAACCTTGTAGCGTAAATAGTAACTAGTTTTAGTTCACAGCAGAGTCAACCATCTTGTTGCGTAAAATAATGACTAGTTATAGTTCACAGCAAAGTGAACCAATTTGTGGCGTAAAATAATTCCAATAAAACGATTGAAAGAAGCGGATCTTTAAGGAAATCGCAAGCTGTCTTCCTATTTCTAATCTACTTAAGAAGGCGATAGTCAATAACACCATTGACCCCAACTGGCCATGACAGGTTATTAATTTGATTAACTATAACATCAGAAACTGCTGCCCACAACAAAGGCTGCTTAATACAGCCTTTCTTAGTATGGTAATGGTCATGTTCCTGTATTATCGTCCAGATTCCCTTTTAATTCCGAACAATAGCACTGTTTCTAGGATCTTCAAGGGCGATTCTCACCAAGGATGTTAAGTCACTATAGTTTTAAAGTGTTGAATTGTTTTCTTCTAAATGGATATATAATTAAATATTTATGCTTCTACAATAAATGTTTTCGCATCTTTTTTTCCGTTTTTACTACGATCGTCGTCAGTCTTTAGAATGTGTAGTGTGCAAAACGGTTAGTGTGGCGGTATACAATGTGATCAATACCTGTCTGTATTATTTAGGAGATAACCTTACTGTATTTTGATCTTTACGGTGGTATATCGGGATTATACTTTCAAATTTTACTGGCGACGCGGAGTATCACCACTTTAATTCGTCTCAGCCAAAAGCATTAAAAGAAACGCTGATTTTAAGATTCTGTCGTTGATTTTTTACGACAGAAATTTTCTAAGTGAGTCGTATTTACGTTGACGTTTCGGGGTCACGTTATTGTTTGTGACGTCATGAAAATGATTGTTCATGTTAGGGTCATTCGTGGTCAGTGACGTCATTTACAATCGCAATCTGGGCTTCATATGCAAATGAGAAATTCGTGGACGGTTTACCGTGGATACACTGTCGCAAATTATTTTGATCGACCAATCAGATTCCGTGTTTCATCTCAAATGGATTAAAATGTATAATATTCTATATTGATTCTGAGAGAGTGTCACAGTCTTATTCGTTACAGATTAATAACTTTTACATTGCAATTTTTGTGTGTTATTTTAGTTCTGTTTTTCTCTTTCTATCTTCCTTTTTATCTGATCGTTGGTTAACACCTTATAGTTTTGTTCTTTTCAAATTTCAGGACTAGACTACTGAAAAGTGTTAATAAACGATTTCAAACGGACGGGCTGATAAATGTGCCTTACCGACTTGTATTCTATCGAGACCAGACTCTCTTTATACACATGATGCTTGATATCGGTCGTCCGAGTTAACGCATCGCTACGTGGTCTCCAGTACACTTCATTGCTCCATGTCATACTTCAGGAAAGATTGCCTCGCAATAGATGTAACTGAGATTGTCTGACTTACGGATGGTTTTACATATTCACTTATATAAAAGTCTCTTTCGGATGCCCTACGTTCAAACATCAAAATGAATAAGTATGATCCTAACCTAATAAGAGGAGCAACACTTGTAACGTGGCCAATTACGAGTAAGTATTGATATATTCCTGCAAAATACAAAGCGTTAATATGTGTAGTAATTTTTTATTGATACATTCTCTTATATACATGGTATTTTGTGTAGTAAGTTTGAATTGTAAAACGTGTAGTAAATTTAAATCAATATAATTCGACCATACACACGGTTAAACGTATGGTACGATTGTAATGATACTTTCAAGCTACACACAAGATAAAACGTGTACTATGATTGTGTTGTACTCACCAGCTACACTTGTTAAACATGGTGAACGATTGTATGGATACTGCCCAGATACTCACGGTTAAACGTGTGGTACGACTGTATTAATACTTTCCAGCAACACACACGGTAAAACACGTGGTACGATTGTATCGATACTTTCCAGCTACACACACTGTAAACCCTTGGTACGATTGAATTAATACTTTCCAGCAAACACACACGGTAAAACATGTGGTACGACTGTAGTGATACTTTCTAGCTACACACAAGGTAAAACATGTGGTACGATTGTATTGATACTTTCCAGATAGCTGGAAAGTACCAATACAATCGTACCAAACGTTTAACCGTGTATATCTGGAATGTATCAATACAATCCTACTACATTTTTTCCTTGTGTGTATCTGGAAAGTATCAAACCAATTGTAGCAAACGTTTAACCGTGTGCAGCTGGAAAGTATCAATACAATCGTACCACCTGTTCTGTTATGTAACGAATGTGTTTTGTAACGACCGTTTCAAATATTTCAGGTACAAAAGCAGCGGAAGTGCGGATCAATGTCACAAGATCTTGCAGAGGAATGTTGTGGATGCATGACCCTTATTAGCAACATAATAACGAGATATTGCTAGGATCAACTTGTTTTCCGTGAGGCTGTGGTAATATTTTGCAAAAGAATTCATCTCAAATTAATTCAATTGTAATATAATGTATCTTGTTTGTAGAATAACTATGATACCATACAAAACACTAACAATTTTGAATTCTTTAAAGCGAGGCCAATACCAAGTTAGCGAGGTGGACATTGTGAAATACTTAACATCTTTAAAATAGTCGACATGAACGTTTTAAATATGAAACTGTCTTCAGCATAGTATGTATTGGCTGCTTGTGCAAAAACTTTATCTTCAAAATCGACAAGGTCATTTAGAATACATTCGACCATAAGGTAAAGTGAACTGGAATAAACCAGAATTAAAAAGCTAGAAGAATATGCAAAGACTGATATATGAACATTGTCTGGACCGCAACAATTCGTTGATAACAGATAAATTTTAATGGTTTACAAATATATAAACAAAAGCTATCATTACAAAGTTTCAAAAAGATGAAATTACATAGGATATACCTTACAATTACAAAACACTGTATGTGGGAAATTAAACGCAGTTTAACCTTAGCTTTTCTGGGCCCCCTAAATGGGAGAAAATATATCATTGCGAAAAGACTTAATACACAGCATTCCATATGCATCAATGATGTGTGAAGTCAGAAAACAACACTGAAATTATATGCATTGTACCGAGGAAGAGCGAATCTAGACCGGGAGAAAATTGCCATGCGTACAGTGCATATTCAGCAAATTTTAATACTAACTGGTTGTAAAAAAGTTATTGATCATAACAAAGTATAAATAATTGTTGGCATTCAAGATAGTAGATGTAATGTCCATTTTAATCATGGTTATATAATCTGTATTTTAGTATGTACCCAACCGGAACACTGGAAGTAACCCTTCCATTATAAAGTAAGTAATGGTAACAACTAGCATGGTCAGAGTTGTTTGTTCGTCAGCTATAACAATGTATTGGCTCATATCGGCCATCATCAGGGTTTTTACCACAGTATTTATAAACATTGCCTATTTAACGGTACTAATAATCATTGACAATGACAAACATATTAATACACATTAATGACAGTAGGTGATAATACATATTGGTTGTAAAACAATCTTTAATACGAATTGCTTATAAAATGTTATTTAACCATTTGACTTCCACAAAGTTATAACACCCACGAACTATAACAAAGTGTCAATACAAATATACTGTACATATTTCCAAATAATCTGTTCTAATCATGTAATATTTCACGATAACGATAAATCAGGAGTGTGCATGCGTTGATTTTCAAAATCTACACACGTGCCATGCTCTTTGGTATAGCAAATGTAAGCAAGCGAGGGGTGGGACTAGTGTGCAAAGACAAGGGAACATGCATTTTTCTCTTACCCTGGACAGGTGTATCCACACTTTTACCGGTGTGAGGTATCCATGTATCACCCTTGGGTGAACAGGGTCTGAGAAGAAGAATAATTCACTCCTTGGGGGTGAAAAAGCCTCGTGTTTGGCAACTTAAGAATTTTCCCCCTCGGGTTGAGATGCTCCTTTCTCACCCCCAAGGGTGTGAAAGATTCTATAAATCTTTGGATAATTTGCCAACGTTTACACAAAAAAGTGTAGTTTTAACCTTTACATCTACTGTCCAGCTCATTATCAGAATGTTCAGCTCAACTTACAGTCCTACAGGTGCTAATATAATGTGTTAACCAGCTATGATCTTAAATTAATCATTTTGATTGATTGAAATAAACATCCTATATAGTCCATGATCGTGGACTTATTTCTGATAATAGTATAAGACAGATACTTTTTAATTTGTTTCCTCCACTGAACGCAGCCGGTTTAACGTTGAAAATGGATCCCCATTGAAAATGGAACCGGGGTCAGTATTCAACGTTGAAAATGAAACCGGGGGCAGTTGAAAACTGACTCTCCGGTTGAAAATTGACCCCATAAAAGGTCAATTTCCCACGTGTAGGCCGTTGAAAATTGCCCCCGTTGAAAACGGACCCTTTCCTTGTCCGTAGTACCAATGCGATCTTAAGTTAAACCTTGCGTCCATTGTCTGACCAAATCAGGTCAGTACTTGTGACCTACTTCTCAATGTTTGAAATAGACTAACAGAAATTGTAATGGGATTCAGAAATATGCACACAATTACATATGTATGTTAACCTTAGTTAGGGAAATTTGACCTACTTTCGAAAATGTAACCTATATAACTGAAAAAATTGCCATTAGGTTCAGAAATGAACTTAGAACTGTTGTTTCACCTAATTAGATCACTGTGGCCTACTTTTGAAAAAAAGACCTAGATTACTTAAATATGTCATTGTGTTCTGAAATGAACTTAGAACTTTGGTTTCACCTAATTAGGTCACTGTGACTTACTTTTGATTTTTTTTTACCTAGATTAATAAAACTGACTTAAATTTAGTATGTTGCCGATGGTAGAAAGATATCTTAACCTGATTGTACTCTTTACCTCAGTGCTCACCTTCATATAACACGATAAATATGCATCCATACGCATCGTTTGATAATCTAAGTATGTATGGGTTGATTAACACATTCTTTTTAATCTTTGTGGGATTATAATAATAAACCAGATATGATATGCGGCATATGATGAAGACGAGATTATTTAGCTTACTGTGATTTGATTGGTCAATTCAAATCTTTAGTTTCCGCAAGATAACTTGCTTAAATATCGTTCGATTCTGAAGAAACCTTGTATACATGTACATTATACACAGGCCGAGGCTAACTTCCAATTTGAGCAAAATCCGCGCATACGTAAATACATGTAGAATACTGTGCTCTGATAGGTTGACGGTTGATAACTTTATCAAATATGACCGGATTCAATATTTTAATTGTAAAATGATTAATAATAAGCTTTAGGTGAGCGAAACCTGCACATCATTCATTACATGTAGCATACTGTTTTCTGATTGGTCGACGGTCCACGAACTACTGTCAAATATGACATGATTCTTATATGAGACTTGGTCAAGAAACCTGTCAGTAATTATTAAGCAATAGAAATATATTGGGTTTTAATGGTGTAAAAGTAACAGATTTTTGGCAATAAGTGTCAGTTTCAATTTCTATCTTTATATTTCGAATTATGTACAATGGGAGGCAATTGCAACTCATTTTGTGCAAAGGTCATAATATGAAATATTTTGTTTTTAAAGATGGAAGATATTTAAGAATTTTGGGATTAGTCATTCACCTGTATTTACTTAACCTCATTACCGTTTTTGAATGGTCCGTAAGGGAACTTGAATGTACTTCGTCTTTTGTTTGTGTCCATACATTGTTCGAAGAATCCCCGGCTTAATACTCAAATTTCACCGTTGAATATTGACACAGGGCCATTTTTCACAATTGATTATTGAAGGGTATTATGATGTTCTTGTGTCAATTTGCAACGTTGAATATGGACCTGAGACCATTTTCTACTGTCGAATCTATAGAGACGACAAAATGTTCTAGGGTCCATATTCAACATTGAATATTGATCCGGAACCAGTTTTGACGATTGAATATACAAAGGCGACAAAAGGTACCTGGGATCTAAATGTTGAATGGGAACCCGTGGTCACCTTTTGACAATGAAATATGGAATGGCTTTCAGACGCGTAGCTGCCAATATGCTGGACGCAGGCGAAAACACTAAATTTCTAATAGAAATAACCCCAAAAACAATGCTTGTTGCACCACCTTGTCCCCTTACAAAGTATCCGCCCTGTATATGCTCCTACATGAATCCACTCCAATCACGGGTTACATCTACGCCACTGGTTTAACAATGCTCTGTAAAGATGATATAAATATGGGACCATACATGTAGTTAATCCATTAAATGCATGTTTCATTTGGGGACTGACCAAGATGTCGACAAGATTATCAATCTACCAGTTCAGAGAAAAGAAGAGAAATGATGGGAAAACATCGAGCTTACATAAGATCAAACGATGGTTGGGGCAAATACCCCAATTTGGTCTCTTGTTTGACATTTAAATATGAAAAAGTGACATAAAGTGCGAAGGTTTATTTTCAAGGACCGAGCATCGACCATTTTCGACAATTGAGCCTTTAACGCATGCTATATTAATACATTAGATATGTATCACTGCCCTTAACTCATGTTGTAGTACTACATTAGATATGTATCACAGCCCTTAACTCATGTTGTAGTACTACATTAGATATGTATCACAGCCATTAACTCATGCTGTAGTACTACATAAGATATGTATCATAGCCATTAACTCATGCTATAATACTACATTAGCTATGTATCACAGCCCTTAACTCATGTTGTAGTACTACATTAGATATGTATCACAGCCCTTAACTCATGTTGTAGTACTACATTAGATATGTATCACAGCCCTTAACTCATGCTGTAGTACTACATTAGATATGTATCACAGCCATTAACTCATGCTGTAGTACTACATTCGATAGTACCACAGCCATTAACTCATGCTATAGTACTACATTAGATATGTATCATAGCCATTAAATCATGCTATAGTACAACATTATATATGTATCACAGCCCTTAACTCATGCTCTTAACCCTTGCTAGCATTATTATTCAAATTGATATCATTTTCCCGAAACCATCCCCTCTTAAACCTCTTAACAATACCATATAATGTGTAAAACATTGTCATTAATCCTTCTCACCATTGCCATATTATTTGTATCACTGCCCTTTCACATCGCCGCATTTCTCGTCACTTTTAGTCCAGCAGATGACCTGAGGTTTACAGGTTCATAACTGCCCCAACATTGCCCCGGAGTTTTTACATTAGAAGTGTAAAACTGCCAAAATCTCCTCTCATCTATTTTAAGTCATGTGTGTATCACTACCAAAACCCCTCTCATCAATTTTTCGTAAGGTGTGTATCACTTCCAAAACTCTTCTGATCAATTTTCCGAAATTGTTGGTCCTTTGCCTTTTGACCAATAGGTATGCTTTTATATCCAAACTTTCTGTTCTGTCTTTCTATGCTTTTCTTGGGAGATTCAAATTTCATATTATTTAGTCTCACCTATGATGTACCATGAGTCATAAATGTGTGCTTTCGGCAAACTGTCAAGGCCTCGGTGATAGAACTAAAAGAAAAGATGTGTTATCTTATCTAAACGATAAAAAATATCACATATGCTGTTTACAGGAGACTCACTTCACACCACAACGGGAAAACATAATTAGAAATGAGTGGGGTTTTAATTGCTACTTTAGTTCTTTTACATCTAATTCGCGGGGTACTGCAATTTTCTTAAATAACAATTTTGAAAGTAAGATCCATAAAGAAAAGAGGGATTTAAATAGAAATGTTCTTGCTATTGACGTTGAAATTGAGGGTCATCGAACAACACTTATTACTCTTTATGATCCAAACCGAGATAGCCCAGACTTTTTTAACTTAATTCCAGACACAGTGGAAATTTTTGGGAATAATAATGTTATTATATGTGGGGATTTTAACCTTGTAATGAGCCCGGATAAAGATTATGATAACTTCCAGAACATCAATAATAGCGCAGCTAGAGAGCAATTTTAGAGCTAATAGAAAATGTGGGACTTATTGATATTTACTGAGATCATCACCCAAACAGTAAGAGATTTACTTGGCGGAGAAAGAACCCCAAAAAACAAGCCAGATTAGAATTTTTCCTTATTTCAGAAAACTTTTACTATTAATAAAGCTAGTATTGAACCTGGTTACAGAACTGATCATTCGGCCCCTACCATAACTATAAAATTTAATGATTTAAAAAAAGGTAAAGGTCTTTGGAAATTTGATAATTCTCTATTGCATGAACAAGACTATTTGGAATTAGTTAAAAATATAATTGAAAGTGTTAAAATGCAATATTGCCTTCCAGTGTACAACCACCATTCTCTTTCCTGTGTTTCTGATAGCTTAATTCAATTTGTGATTGATGATCAGCTGTTTTTAGAGACATTGCTGATAGAAATCAGAGGTAAAACTTTCTTATGCCTCATATAGGAAAAAACAATGGAACCTTAAAGAAAATGAACTTAAGGATGTACTCTTCTGAGGTTTCAGTCACGTTCAAGTCTCGTTTTGATCTGGTGTAACGGGTTTTTGTATTATTTAACAAATTATGACAGGTTTAATAGCAAACACACATCTGGAAAACATGTCAAAAAACTAGATGTCTGTTGTGTGTAAAAAAAAAATTACAAGAATTTGAAAAAAATGACCAATTTGGCGGCCATTTTGAAAAAGTGTATTTAGGTGAATTTCTTGCGCTTCCCAAAATGCAAAAATTCACTAGATTGATCACTTAAATTGTCATTGTGTCACCATTTTTAAATGAAGCAGGTTCAATTTTGCTGTACAACTTAATAATGTTCAATATGATTAAAATAATATGCCAAAAAGTGGAAAGTTATATATTATTGGTATTTTTTTATTTTTTTTACATATTAGGGTAACTGAAGCACTTTTGATTTTTGACCCCGAAAAAGGTGAAAAACAACACAAATAGTAATGGGACAAAAAAAGAAGCACACCGACCCCCCATTGTTGTGGCTGTTTTAGAAAGAGAAACACATTTTCTTTTGATTCATTGAATACTAAAAAAAGTTAAATACAGGATTTTGTTATATCAAGCGTTTAATCTGCAAAAAATGGTTAAAAAAACGTGCATTTTTTCATTTGAAAATAAGGGGTAGGGGCAACTAAAATCGCATTTCTGAGTAAAATGAATAAGATTAAGAATTTTTACTTCCATAATTTAAATGAAAATAATATTTTAATCAATTCTTCAATCATTCAAACATATCTGATAAAACACTTGTATGAATGTGTTCTGCAAATGGTCAAAACCCGAAAACTCACCTAAAATCACCTATTGCGTTAAATTGGTATCTTTGACCGCTCATAGCACAAAAACGAACACACGGACATATTATATTTTTTTGCATTTTCTACTATGCCGTTATCTCCTTTTTCCAAAAATCAATATAAGAAAAAAAGTTTAAGTTTAATACAGGAATTTTTTGACTTCTCGGAGGTGTACATCCTTAAGAGAACTATAGAAATACTTGAAGCTAGTAAAAATCCTAACTGTGAGGAATTGGAAATTAAGATGAAAGAATTAGAAGCTATACGTTCAAAAAAACATAAAAGGAAGTATTATTAGGACTAGAGCAAAATGGATAGAGGAGGGGGAAAAACCTACATCATACTGTTTTAGTCTTGAAAACCATAACTATACTTCAAAAATAATTCCAAAGCTGCAGAAAAATGATGTTATTATCACAGAACAGGAAGATATTTTAGAGGAAGTACATACATTTTATGAAGATTTATACAGATTTAGGGAGGTAAATGATATTAATCTAGATAATTATCTTCGGGGTTGTAATGTTCCTAAGTTAAATCAAATTGAATCTAATAGTCTAGAGGGCAGTAGAAGAAGCAGGTAAGGTATTAAAAAATATGAAGAACAATAAAAGTCCCGGTTCTGATGGTTTTACTGCTGAATTTTTTAAATGTTTTTGGAAATATTTGAAGGACTATGGGAAATAAACTGCGTCATTTTATTAGGAATTGGAGGCCTATTTCTCTTTTAAATATCACCTACAAAATAGCATCTGGGATAATGTCTCAAAGAATTAGGAAAGTTTTAGATAAATTAATAAATAATGACCAAACTGGCTTTTTATCAGATCGCTATATAGGGGAAAATATCCGTACATTATATGATGTGATGCATTATGCTAAAGTAGAAAATATTACTGGTATGTTACTTTCAATAGATTTTGAAAAAGCCTCAGATTGTGTCTCATGGTAATTTATTCAGAAAGTTTTGAATTATTTTAACTTTGGGGATGATATCAAAACACGGGTAAAAACACTACATAATAATGTTTATTCTTCAATAAATCAGGGTGGTAATATTTCTGCTCCTATCAATATTCGACGTGGATGTCGTGAAGGTGATCCAATCGCCGCATATATTTTTATTCTTTGTGTTGAAGTACTTGCAGCAAAAATATGAAACAATGTATATATTAGGGGTATCCAGGTAGAAAATGCATTGATACTGGGTTGGTGCTGGATGGCTCAGAAATGTCATTAAGGGAATCTATCAATGAATTTCTCTAAGATATCAGGGCTTAACATCAACACTGATAAAACACATGTTATATGGATTGGCAGTAAAAAATAAAGTGAGGAAATAAAGATCATTTAAAAGGTGAAGGTCGATACTGGANACTCATGCTGTAGTACTACATTAGATATGTATCACAGCCATTAACTCATGCTGTAGTACTACATTCGATAGTACCACAGCCATTAACTCATGCTATAGTACTACATTAGATATGTATCATAGCCATTAAATCATGCTATAGTACAACATTATATATGTATCACAGCCCTTAACTCATGCTCTTAACCCTTGCTAGCATTATTATTCAAATTGATATCATTTTCCCGAAACCATCCCCTCTTAAACCTCTTAACAATACCATATAATGTGTAAAACATTGTCATTAATCCTTCTCACCATTGCCATATTATTTGTATCACTGCCCTTTCACATCGCCGCATTTCTCGTCACTTTTAGTCCAGCAGATGACCTGAGGTTTACAGGTTCATAACTGCCCCAACATTGCCCCGGAGTTTTTACATTAGAAGTGTAAAACTGCCAAAATCTCCTCTCATCTATTTTAAGTCATGTGTGTATCACTACCAAAACCCCTCTCATCAATTTTTCGTAAGGTGTGTATCACTTCCAAAACTCTTCTGATCAATTTTCCGAAATTGTTGGTCCTTTGCCTTTTGACCAATAGGTATGCTTTTATATCCAAACTTTCTGTTCTGTCTTTCTATGCTTTTCTTGGGAGATTCAAATTTCATATTATTTAGTCTCACCTATGATGTACCATGAGTCATAAATGTGTGCTTTCGGCAAACTGTCAAGGCCTCGGTGATAGAACTAAAAGAAAAGATGTGTTATCTTATCTAAACGATAAAAAATATCACATATGCTGTTTACAGGAGACTCACTTCACACCACAACGGGAAAACATAATTAGAAATGAGTGGGGTTTTAATTGCTACTTTAGTTCTTTTACATCTAATTCGCGGGGTACTGCAATTTTCTTAAATAACAATTTTGAAAGTAAGATCCATAAAGAAAAGAGGGATTTAAATAGAAATGTTCTTGCTATTGACGTTGAAATTGAGGGTCATCGAACAACACTTATTACTCTTTATGATCCAAACCGAGATAGCCCAGACTTTTTTAACTTAATTCCAGACACAGTGGAAATTTTTGGGAATAATAATGTTATTATATGTGGGGATTTTAACCTTGTAATGAGCCCGGATAAAGATTATGATAACTTCCAGAACATCAATAATAGCGCAGCTAGAGAGCAATTTTAGAGCTAATAGAAAATGTGGGACTTATTGATATTTACTGAGATCATCACCCAAACAGTAAGAGATTTACTTGGCGGAGAAAGAACCCCAAAAAACAAGCCAGATTAGAATTTTTCCTTATTTCAGAAAACTTTTACTATTAATAAAGCTAGTATTGAACCTGGTTACAGAACTGATCATTCGGCCCCTACCATAACTATAAAATTTAATGATTTAAAAAAAGGTAAAGGTCTTTGGAAATTTGATAATTCTCTATTGCATGAACAAGACTATTTGGAATTAGTTAAAAATATAATTGAAAGTGTTAAAATGCAATATTGCCTTCCAGTGTACAACCACCATTCTCTTTCCTGTGTTTCTGATAGCTTAATTCAATTTGTGATTGATGATCAGCTGTTTTTAGAGACATTGCTGATAGAAATCAGAGGTAAAACTTTCTTATGCCTCATATAGGAAAAAACAATGGAACCTTAAAGAAAATGAACTTAAGGATGTACTCTTCTGAGGTTTCAGTCACGTTCAAGTCTCGTTTTGATCTGGTGTAACGGGTTTTTGTATTATTTAACAAATTATGACAGGTTTAATAGCAAACACACATCTGGAAAACATGTCAAAAAACTAGATGTCTGTTGTGTGTAAAAAAAAAATTACAAGAATTTGAAAAAAATGACCAATTTGGCGGCCATTTTGAAAAAGTGTATTTAGGTGAATTTCTTGCGCTTCCCAAAATGCAAAAATTCACTAGATTGATCACTTAAATTGTCATTGTGTCACCATTTTTAAATGAAGCAGGTTCAATTTTGCTGTACAACTTAATAATGTTCAATATGATTAAAATAATATGCCAAAAAGTGGAAAGTTATATATTATTGGTATTTTTTTATTTTTTTTACATATTAGGGTAACTGAAGCACTTTTGATTTTTGACCCCGAAAAAGGTGAAAAACAACACAAATAGTAATGGGACAAAAAAAGAAGCACACCGACCCCCCATTGTTGTGGCTGTTTTAGAAAGAGAAACACATTTTCTTTTGATTCATTGAATACTAAAAAAAGTTAAATACAGGATTTTGTTATATCAAGCGTTTAATCTGCAAAAAATGGTTAAAAAAACGTGCATTTTTTCATTTGAAAATAAGGGGTAGGGGCAACTAAAATCGCATTTCTGAGTAAAATGAATAAGATTAAGAATTTTTACTTCCATAATTTAAATGAAAATAATATTTTAATCAATTCTTCAATCATTCAAACATATCTGATAAAACACTTGTATGAATGTGTTCTGCAAATGGTCAAAACCCGAAAACTCACCTAAAATCACCTATTGCGTTAAATTGGTATCTTTGACCGCTCATAGCACAAAAACGAACACACGGACATATTATATTTTTTTGCATTTTCTACTATGCCGTTATCTCCTTTTTCCAAAAATCAATATAAGAAAAAAAGTTTAAGTTTAATACAGGAATTTTTTGACTTCTCGGAGGTGTACATCCTTAAGAGAACTATAGAAATACTTGAAGCTAGTAAAAATCCTAACTGTGAGGAATTGGAAATTAAGATGAAAGAATTAGAAGCTATACGTTCAAAAAAACATAAAAGGAAGTATTATTAGGACTAGAGCAAAATGGATAGAGGAGGGGGAAAAACCTACATCATACTGTTTTAGTCTTGAAAACCATAACTATACTTCAAAAATAATTCCAAAGCTGCAGAAAAATGATGTTATTATCACAGAACAGGAAGATATTTTAGAGGAAGTACATACATTTTATGAAGATTTATACAGATTTAGGGAGGTAAATGATATTAATCTAGATAATTATCTTCGGGGTTGTAATGTTCCTAAGTTAAATCAAATTGAATCTAATAGTCTAGAGGGCAGTAGAAGAAGCAGGTAAGGTATTAAAAAATATGAAGAACAATAAAAGTCCCGGTTCTGATGGTTTTACTGCTGAATTTTTTAAATGTTTTTGGAAATATTTGAAGGACTATGGGAAATAAACTGCGTCATTTTATTAGGAATTGGAGGCCTATTTCTCTTTTAAATATCACCTACAAAATAGCATCTGGGATAATGTCTCAAAGAATTAGGAAAGTTTTAGATAAATTAATAAATAATGACCAAACAGGCTTTTTATCAGATCGCTATATAGGGGAAAATATCCGTACATTATATGATGTGATGCATTATGCTAAAGAAGAAAATATTACTGGTATGTTACTTTCAATAGATTTTGAAAAAGCCTCAGATTGTGTCTCATGGTATTTTATTCAGAAAGTTTTGAATTATTTTAACTTTGGGGATGATATCAAAACACGGGTAAAAACACTACATAATAATGTTTATTCTTCAATAAATCAGGGTGGTAATATTTCTGCTCCTATCAATATTCGACGTGGATGTCGTGAAGGTGATCCAATCGCCGCATATATTTTTATTCTTTGTGTTGAAGTACTTGCAGCAAAAATATGAAACAATGTATATATTAGGGGTATCCAGGTAGAAAATGCATTTATTCTAAATTTACAGTATACTGATGATACTGGGTTGGTGCTGGATGGCTCAGAAATGTCATTAAGGGAATATATCAATGAATTGAATAATTTCTCTAAGATATCAGGGCTTAACATCAACACTGATAAAACACATGTTATATGGATTGGCAGTAAAAAATAAAGTGAGGAAATACTTTTTCCAGATTTGAATTTACAATGGGGGGAGAATAGGTTTACTTTTTTAGGAATTGACTTTTCTGTTGACTTAATTGATGACAGTATTGATGATGATGAAGATTATATATATTATATAAGGTCAATCATGATGAATGGCTTTTTATGATGATGCTGATAATGATCTTTTGAGTGTAAGATTATATGTATGTTTAAAAAAAGTTGAAAAAATAACAATTACAAAAAAACAAAAACAAAACATTCAACGTTAGTTATGTATCACTGCCCCACACTCTTCTGATCAATTCAACGTTAGTTGTGTATCACTGTCCCAAACTCTTCTGATCAATTCAACGGTAGTTGTGTATCACTGCCCCAAACTCTTCTGATCAATTCAACGTTAGTTGTGTATCACTGCCCCAACTCTTTCGCTTCCTTTAACGTTAGTTCTGTATCACTGTCCCAAACTCTTCTGGTCAATTCAACGTAAGTTATGTATCACTGCCCCAAACTCTTCTGATCAATTCAACGTTAGTTGTGTATCACTGCCCCAAACTCTTCTGATCAATTCAACGTTAGTTGTGTATCACTGCGCCAAACTCTTCTGATCAATTCAACGTTAGTTGTGTATCACTGCCCCAACCTCTTCTGATCAATTCAACGTTAGTTATGTATAACTGCCACAAACTCATCTGATCAATTCAACGTAAGTTATGTATCACTGCCCCAAACTCTTCTGATCAATTCAACGTTAGTTATGTATAACTGACCCAAACACTTCTGATCAATTCAACGTTAGTTATGTATCACTGCCCCAAACGCTTCTGATCAATTCAACGTAGGTTATATATCACTGCCCCAAACTCTTTCGCTTCCTTTAACTTTAGTTGTGTATCACTGTCCCAAACTCTTTCGCTTTCTTTAACGTTAGTTGTGTATCACTGTCTCAAACTCTTCTGATCAATTCAACGTTAGTTATGTATCACTGCCCCAAACTCTTCTGATCAATTCAACGTTAGTTATGTATAACTACCCCAAACTCTTTCGCTTTCTTTAACGGTAGTTATGTATCACTGTCCCAAACTCTTCTGATCAATTCAACGTTAGTTATGTATCACTGCCCCAAACTCTTCTGATCAATTCAACGTAAGTTATGTATCACTGCCCCAAACTCTTTTGATCAATTCAACGTAAGTTATGTATCACTGCCCCAAACCCTTCTGATCAATTAAACGTAAGTTATATATCACTGCCCCAAACTCTTCAGATCAATTCAACGTTAGTTGTGTATCACTGCGCCAACCTCTTCTGATAAATTCAACGTTAGTTGTGTATCACTGCCCCAAACTCTTCTGATCAATTCAATGTTAGTTATGTATCACTGCCCAAAACTCTTCTGATCAATTCAACGTTACTTGTGTATCACTGCCCCAAACCCTTCTGATCAATTAAACGTAAGTTATATATCACTGCCCCAAACTCTTCAGATCAATTCAACGTTAATTGTGTATCACTGACCCAAACCCTTCTGATGAATTCAACGTAAGTTATGTATCACTGCCCCAAAATCTTCTGATCAATTCAACGTTAGTTATGTATCACTGCACCAAACTCTTCTGATCAATTCAACGTTAATTGTGTATCACTGACCCAAACCCTTCTGATGAATTCAACGTAAGTTATGTATCACTGCCCCAAAATCTTCTGATCAATTCAACGTTAGTTGTGTTTCACTGCCCCAAACCCTTCTGATCAATTAAACGTAAGTTATATATCACTGCCCCAAACTCTTCAGATCAATTCAACGTTAATTGTGTATCACTGACCCAAACCCTTCTGATGAATTCAACGTAAGTTATGTATCACTGCCCCAACCCCTTCTGATCAATTAAACGTAAGTTATATATCACTGCCCCAAACTCTTCTGATCAATTGAACGTTAGTTCTGTATCACTGTCCCAAACTCTTCTGATCAATTCAACCTTAGTTGTGTATCACTGTCCCAAACTCTGGTCAATTCAACGTAAGTTATGTATCTCTGCCCCAAACTCTTCTGATCAATTGAACGTTAGTTCTGTATCACTGTCCCAAACTCTTCTGATCAATTGAACGTTAGTTATGTATCCCTGCCCCAATCTCTTCTGATCAATTGAACGTTATTTGTGTATCACTGCCCCAAAGTCTTTCGCTTCCTTTAACTTTAGTTGATATCACTGCCGTAAACTCTTCTGACCAACTTAACGTTAATTGTGTATCACAGTCCAAAACTCTTTTGATTCATTTACCGTAAGGTGAGTATCCCTGCCCCAAACTCTTCTGATCCCAAACTCTTCTGATCAATTCTTCTGCGTGCATTATGTTGTTTGCTTGCAAAGCTGTGTCATTCAAATAGATCATAAATGCCATACAAAAACAGTTCAATACTTATATTTACGTTTTCTCTGCCTCTTATGTTCTTTTTTAACTTATAATTTATATTTAAAATTCAAAATGCCCGCCTTATCGACAGTCCACAAACTTTCGTTCAATTGTTTGAACAGCGTGTTTGTCGCGTGCTGATTGACAAACAAAGTAGTACTTTGAAATTTTAACAAACACTTCAATGTTATTCCACAATTCAGTATAAATACAATTGCGTATGATATGTCTATAGGGTGATTAAAGTTTATCAATAGAACTCTGAGCTGAAAGTTACATTTGAAATTGTTTCGATTTTTCTCCGGAACAAATTTAGCGCATGGATAAATACAGTAAACACCGTAAATCGGACCTTGCCCTCCACGAGGGAGTTATTTTTGGAAGTTAATTGGAACTTTTCTCTTTGCTCATTCGGTAAAGAATCCAGACGTGAATTTATTTGTTGATTGTATGGGAATCTGACTACAGTCGGTAGATTCTATAACATTCCCGTTATTTGACATGTCGTCAGAAACTGAGGAAAAAGTGGCTGCGAGACGCGTTTGAAGTGAGTGATCTTGCGACGGAGCACATGGGTTCATTACAAATGTCTGAAATGTTTATGTGGGCTGTGACTCATATCAGTAGGTCTGTAACATATGTGTCAGTATATCTATAAAATATGTGTATTTCAGACATTTGTAAGAACCCCTGTTGATCAGTGCAGTGTAACAGACGATATTTTTGATAAATTGCATGAGCGTTAAAATTGTTTCCATTGGTGATTTCAACCGATGTGCATTTTGTACGATATTGCAGACCTTGGTATTGTTTTTGTTGTAATAAAAGTATTTATTTTTTTATTTTTTTATTTTGCACATACATTTACAATGACATTGTCAAATCTCACAATGCCTAGCGATATTTCAGCAGCCGTCATGTTAATTGACATTGGATATTGTAGTTCCGGTCAGTGTTGTATGAATACGCTAAGAATTATGTCTCGTGCTGCATGGTAATTAAAGTCCCATCAACGACACAGCTTCCAAAGAGGCTATACAGTGACAATGCCATGCAAATGTAAATATTTTAACGTAAGATGTGCATTACTGCCCAAAACTCTTCAAATCAATTTTACGTAATTTGTGTATTACTTCCGGAACTCCTCTCATCAATTTGACGTTAAGTGTGTATCAATAACCCAATCTCTTCTCTGAAAAAAACTTCTGATGCGACGTCTTTGAGTCAACCCGCCTTGAGAAAAGAAGAGCGTCCGTTTTATCCTTATTGAAGATAATAAAACCCCAGTGTTCGCCCATTTAGACGTTTTTGTTAATCATCATTTACTATATCAGCAGTTTTCTGTCTGTTTCCCTCAATCTCAACATACAAAGACGTATCTTCAGTAACTAGCGTGACATTAGAAATCATGTTTTCCGTCTGTTTCCCTCAATCTCACCATACAAAGACGTATCTTCAGTAACTAGCGTGACATTAGAAATCAAGTTTTTTGTCTGTTTCCCTAAATCATAACATACAAAGACGGATCGTCAGTAAATAGCGTGACATAAGAAATCAAGTTTTTTCCAATATCATATCAATAACACAGACTCTTGTTGTACCCCTGCCTTTAAAGGTTTCCAGTTATATTTAAATCCATCAAAGATCACCTTATGTCACCTGTCCTTCAGATAGGGAGAAAACCGTTTCAAAACAATAGTAGAGAAGCCATATCTATTTCAGTTCATAAATCAAGCATTCATGCCAAACTCTGTCAATAGCTTTGCTGATATCGCAGAACAATATTCTAGCTTTCCATGTTCTAAACCCTTGCATTATTAATGGTTAATAATTCATAAATAATTTAATCTATAGCAAGATTCCCTTATTGATTCTTAAGAAATAATATTGTATCTTGAGATATAATTAATCTTGCATTTAAAAACATCTTTTCTGTCAGTTTAATCCAAACATCGTTACCATCATTGCAATATGTTAATGTATTGGTAAGGTCTAAGGCCCATTGTTTGAGTAATTAGCATTGTAAATTGCTCATCTATTGCTCGAGACCAATTCCCCAATACTTATCCATTATAATAATATGTTCGTGTAAAGGTTAGGACAAACGATAATTTCTGAAAAATGTAATCGTCATTGCAACTTTAACACTAACGTTGAGGACAAATGCCAATCTCTCTAGTCAACTATGTTAAATGTCTGTATTGAAAATGCTATCGAGGAATCGCTATATATATTCCTGAGATTTTAAGTATTTGAGTATATGATAGAGGTACTTGTTTGTCTTGTGAAAGTTCTGAACATATTTGGTCTTTTATAAAGCAGATGTTTTAACTCGTTTACTTATAAGTACAGTAATCAATACCAATTAACAAACAATTTAACTGCATGTTGTATAATCCATACCAGTGTAACTTACCTTGGATAAACACACCTTTATGTAGTCATGTTAAATGATAATATTTTTATATTGTACTACGAAAACCAGTACAATAATGATAGCAAAGTTTACCTTAATACATCATGTAATTGTAATAAATAGTTAATAATATCCCTATCCTCATTTGTGTATATATATAATATTAAATATATCGTACAAAATGGCCATCTCGTCCGAATGCTACATTGTGATTGACCGTGGTTGTTCGCGGGTAATACTGAAGGAGAGTGCACTTCTGGATCATGGACAATCACTACAATAGAAGGCGAAAGGTAAAATCAATTTCCGAGATGAATCAACTCTGGGAAAGGCTACGATATAGTATGCTTCTTTTTCATGGTGGTCTCCTGGCGTATAAGTGTATGACTTTTTAGTAGGTGCCGCTGTGGGAGTTGCGGGTGCTTTATTGAATTGTGTTGTCAGAGCCACATAGCATATTTCTGTGTATTCGCAGGACAGGAAATACGTTCCTGCAATAATGGAATTAAAAGGGACAAAAATAAGATGACTTCTATACTTTTGAGGGAGTGATAGTTTATGATGACCTTTTCTTCACAACCACATATGTATAAAAGAGGATTTAGAATTGTTCGCATGTTTACACTAAATTATTGTCAGTACATAAATACCTACCTATTTGTCATCTTCAGTTATTGATATTTGATTTTAAAGTACTAAATTATTTAAAAATGCACTCGTTGTAAACAGCGTTTTCAATACATGTGTAGCCAAAATCTGACCTGACCACATTCACCTTCCAAAACGATTGTGCTATTGAAGATTTTTCACGCAATTTCTCATATCTTGGCATTTACCTGCTTAAGATGAACGTAATGGTAATTTTTCAATGCAGAACTTTGTCAAATATGAAGTCATAATTCCCACGTCACCTTCAGTCATAATACAACATACTTTCCATACTTTTGGGGATTACGTGTCATAATCTCTTTTCTCCGTTAAATTTTAAAAACAGTTCACCTCCATTAATTATTACAATAATTTGTGAATTATTTCTTCATAATATCAAGAAGCATGAGCCGTTATTTTTTTCGCTGACAAAACACCTGATATATTGAAAAACAGGAAATCAACGAAAGTGGTAGAAACAAATGTTTACACGGACTCAACTACTAGTAAATAGATCGACAAATACTTTTATACCGAAACACCACCTGTTATATAGGAAGTCAATCACTGCTACACCGAATAGCTCCCGTGTATACGGGTAGTCAATCATTGCTAAATGGAGACACCTTCTGGTATATGAGAAGTCAATCATTGTTTCACCAAGAGAACCTCTGGTATAACGGACGTCAATCATTGCTACACCGAGACAACCATTGGTAATACAAGACGTCAATCATTCCTCCTTGTATAAAGGAAGTCAATTTATGCTACACTGAGACACTACCTTGCATACGGGATGTCGATTAACGCTTCACTGAGACACCCCTCGATATATACGGAAAGTAAATAATATCTACACAAGGACATCCCCTTTTATATGGGAAATCAATCAGTGTTACCCATAGAAACCTCTCTTATACGGGACGTCAATCATTGCTACACTGATACACTCCCTAGTATAGGGGAAGTCGATCACTGTTACCCATAGACACCCCCTTGTATAGGGAAATCAATCACTGCTACCAATATAAACCCCCTTGTATAGGGGAAGTCAACCACTGTTACCCATAAACACACCCTTGTTTAGGGGAAATCAACCACTGTTACCCTTATACACCCCTGATATAAGGGACGTCAATCACTGCTACCCATAGACACCCCCTTGCAAAGGGGACGTAAATCACCACTACCCATAAACACTCCTTTGTATAGGGGAAGTCAACCACTGTTACCCATAAACACCCTTGATAAACAGAACGTCAATCATTGCCAAACGGAGACAATCCCTGATATACCGAACGTAAATCATTGCCAAACGGAGACAATCCCTGATATACCGAACGTCAATCCTTGATTCACTGAGACAACCCCTGATATACCGAACGTCAATCATTGCTACACTGAGACAATCCCTGATATACCGAACGTCAATCATTGCAAAACGGAGACAATCCCTGATATACCGAACGTCAATCCTTGCCAAACGGAGACAATCCCTGATAGACCGAACGTCAATCATTGCCAAACGGAGACAATCCCTGATATACCGAACGTCAATCATTGCTAAATTGAGACAATCCCTGATATACCGAACGTCAATCATTGCCACACTGAGAAAATCCCTGATATACCGAACGTCAATCATTGCCGCACTGAGACAATCCCTGATATACCGAACGTCAATCATTGCCAAACGGAGACAATCCCTGATAGACCGCACTTCAATCATTGCTTGAGACAATCCCTGCCTGATATACCGAACGTCAATCATTGCCAAACGGAGACAATCCCTGATATACCGAATCCCTGATATACCGAACGTCAATCATTGCTACACTGAGACATCCCTGATATACTGGACGTCAATCATTGCCACACGGAGACAATCCCTGATATACCGAACGTCGATCATTGCTACACTGAGACATTCCCTGATATGCCGAACGTCAATCATTGCCACACGGAGACAATCCTTGATATACCGAACGTCAATCATTGCTACACTGAGACCATCCCTGATATACCGAACGTCAATCATTGCCCCACTGAGGCATTCCCTGATATACCGAACGTCAACCATTGCTACACTGAGACAATCCCTGATATAACGAACGTCAATCATTGCTACACTGAGACATCCCTGATATACTGGACGTCAATCATTGCCAGACGGAGACAATCCCTGATATACCGAACGTCAATCATTTCTACACTGAGACATCCCTGATATACTGGACGTCAATCATTGCCAAACGGAGACAATCCCAGATATACCGAACGTCAATCATTGCCACACTGAGACAATCCCTGTTATACCGAACGTCAATCATTGCTACACTGAGACCATCCCTGATATACCGAACGTCAATCATTGCCCCACTGAGGCATTCCCTGATATACCGAACGTCAACCATTGCTACACTGAGACAATCCCTGATATACCGAACGTCAATCATTGCCGAACGGAGACAATCCCTGATATACCGAACGTCAATCATTGCCAAACGGAGACAATCCCTGATATACCGAACGTCGATCCTTGATTCACTGAGACACCCTCTGTTATACCGAACGTCAATCATTGCTACACTGAGACAATCCCTGATAAACTGGACGCCAATCCTTGATTCACTGAGACACCCTATAATAAACCGAACGTCAATCATTGCCAAACGGAGACAATCCCTGATATACCGAACGTCAATCATTGCCAAACGGAGACAATCCCTGATATACCGAACGTCAATCATTGCCAAACGGAGACAATCCCTGATATACCGAACGTCAATCATTGCCAAACGGAGACAATCCCTGATATACCGAACGTCAATCATTGCCAAACGGAGACAATCCCTGATATACCGAACGTCAATCATTGCTACACTGAGACAATCCCTGATAAACTGGACGTCAATCATCGCTACACTGAGACATCCCCTTGTATAGTGGAATCAATCACTGTTACCACAAGACACCCTCTGATATACCGAACGTCAATCATTGCTACACTGAGACATCCCTGATATACCGAACGTCAATCATTGCCAAACGGAGACAATCCCTGATACACCGAACGTCAATCATTGCTACACTGAGACAATCCCTGATATACCGAACGTCAATCATTGCCACACTGAGACACCCCCTGATATACCGAACGTCAATCATTGCTACACTGAGACATCCCTGATTTACCGAACGTCAATCATTGCCACACGGAGACAATCCCTGATATACCAAACGTCAATCATTGCTTCACTGAGACACCCACGTTCAAGTTCAAGTTCTTTATAACTTTAAGTCGGTTGACTAATCAGTAATAAAATATAAACCAAACAATACAGAGACAACTTACAATATGATAAACTGATCGCTGATATTATCAACACTTAGTAATTATCTAGACACCGTGGTACTCTGTTCACATAGATAAATTAATCAACTAAACAGTGTAGATAACGAATAAAGAGGAAAGAACTAGACACCGTGGTACACTGTACATATAGATAAAATAATCAACTAAACATTGCAGTTAACAAATAAAGACGAATGAACTAGACACCGTGGTACTCTGTACACATAGATAAAATAATCAACTAAACATTGCAGTTAACAAATAAAGACGAATGAACTAGACACCGTGGTACTCTGTACACATAGATAAAATAATCAACTAAACATTGTAGTTAACAAATAAATAGGAATGAACTAGACAACACGGTACACTGTACACATAGATAAAATAATCAACTAAACATTGTAGATAACAAATAAAGAGGAAGGAACTAGACACCGTGGTACTCTGTACACATAGATAAAATAATCAACTAAACAGTGTAGATAACAAATAAAGAGGAATGAACTAGACACCGTGGTACTCTGTACACATAGATAAAATAATCAACTAAACATTGTAGTAAACAAATAAAAGAGGAATTAACTAGACAACATGGTACACTGTACACATAGATAAAATAATCAACTAAACATTGTAGTTAACAAATAAAGAGGAAAGAACTAGACACCATGGTACACTGTACACATAGATAAAATAATCAACTAAACATTGTCGATAACAAATAAAGAGGAAAGAACTAGACACCATGGTACACTGTACACATAGATAAAATAATCAACTAAACATTGTAGATAACAAATAAAGAGGAAAGAACTAGTCACCATGGTACACTGTACACATAGATAAAATAATCAACTAAACAGTGTAGATAACAAATAAAGAGGAAAGAACTAGACACCGTGGTACTCTGTACACATAGTTAAATAATCAACTAAACATTGTAGTTTACAAATAAAGAGGAAAGAACTAGACACCGTGGTACTCTGTACACATAGATAAAATAATCAACTGAACATTGTCAACAAATAAAGAAGAAAAAACTAGACACCATGGTACACTGTACATATAGATAAAATAATCATTTAAACATTGTAGTAAACAAATAAATAGGAATGAACTAGATACCGTGGTACTCTGTACATATAGATAAAATAATCAACTAAACATTGTAGTTAACAAATAAAGAGGAATGAACTAGACACCGTGGTACTCTGTACACATAGATAAAATAATCAACTAAACATTGCAGTTAACAAATAAATAGGAATGAACTAGACACCGTGGTACACTGTATATTGTAGATAACAAATGAATAGGAATGAACTAGATACCGTGGTACTCTGTACACATAGATAAAATAATCAACTAAACATTGTGGTCAACAAATAACTAGGAATTAACTAGACAACATGGTACTCTGTACACATAGATAAAATAATCAACTAAACATTGTGGTCAACAAATAAAAAGGAATTAACTAGATCTTGTGCTGCACATATATACCGGAATCAACAAGACATATCGGCTAACATAAAAGTAATTAGATACTGTAGGACGTGTAGATACCACAGGTAATGATAATCAACAATAACACCTCGGCAACATCAGTCGATGAGGGTAGCGTTTGCCCCTGATGTGAAGTTGAATGTTTCCACACACACACACACAAATCAATTCTTCTATTAACGTATATTGCTCCCTTGAAACTGATGTTATTTGTTTCTCAAGTGGCTATTTACATGACCAAATCGGTACACACAACCACTCAATTCATTCAACACTTTATTAGGTGGGATGGCAATTCCAATTTGCTCTGAGGAATGAGTCTTCTCTTGCTTCAACAGAAATCATTATTTGTCACTTAAGCGTTTTGTCCGATTCCTATAGCCCTATCCCTCCTGGATTGAAAAATGTTCTTTATATTGCTGAGAAATTTCGCGGAGGGTTTAGGAAAATCAATATTATCACATTGAAACAAAATATGTAATCTCTTTATCTTTATCCGTTTCTCGCTTCATTTGCTCTTTCTTCCCCTCTTTTTCGTCATGTCAAACAAATATAAAACATTCCGCGTGGTTGTAGATTTAATATATTTGGTTGCATGTTTGTGGAGATGTGTTTGTAGGATCCTTTGTAATATGGAACGGTCCCCGGACAATTTCATTATCGATTTGTGTTACGTTTAATTCCTTCCTCTGTTTGTGAGCGGAATATTTCTGTAAGTGTGATAAAGATGCGGCATTTCCGACGACAGAGTATTTTATCCATTGTATTGACATAGAGACGTGCCAGAAATGCACAAGTAGGTATTACGTAGCATGCTACTAGAGATAACCGCATTGTTACGTGACAGGTCATTAGATGTAATTACTATGTTAAACCTCTGTAAAGTGTGCTCAACACTGTCAGTTCCATTTATCGCACGCTGTAACGCCAGTCTATTTTGCAAAACACGTTAAAGAAATATATATCAATTGATGCCAAAATGGCTTGTCTCTTCTCAATTAAACCTATTCGGAAGCTCATGCTTAATTTAGATTATACACCTAGTTTTTATAATTAAAAATTATTTATTAATGTTACGCTTTCTACGGATACATTTCCTCGTGTTCTTTATTTCGGGAGCTTGGGCAGAAGCTTAATTTTGCGACTATTTTTGAATTGAGAGGATAGTACTTCATTATCGATGGTAATTATCTGTGGATATCATTTCCATTGCACATTTTAATTTACAAATGATTCTCTGCAAAAGAAAGTTAAGATAAAGCGAATTACATTATTTGGATTGGAACAAAAATAAACTATTCCATAAGCTCCCCCTATGCTTGTTTATTTAACATATTGTTCATCCTTCATAAAACCTTAATTTGTACGCAGAATCTGAGATTTGTTCTCAAAACAACTTAATGTTAGGGCTACATAAAATATGACAAGTGTTCCATTTTCAGTGAAATCAGTAACACTCCCTCCGTGAAACTTGTTCTAAGTAAACCTCGAATTGTCTTCAGGAAATCGAAGCATGTGTCCATCAGGAATCTGTTATTTTTCTGCCATGATATTTGACATATGCCGTCCTTGAAAACTGACAAATGGCTTTCATGACACCGAGCAATTGTCTTCATTGAAACCTGAAACATCTCGTCAATGACACCTGATGTTTGCTTTCCATTTCACATGATATGTTTCCTCCGTGTAACCTATGTATATGATTACCATGAGATCTGATGTTTGCCTTCCATTTCACATGATATGTTTCCTCCGTGTAGCCTATGTATATATCTACCATGAAACCTGACGTTTGCCTTTCATTTCATTTGATATGTTGACTCCGTGTAGCCTATGTATTTATCTACCATGAGACCTGATGTTTGCCTTCCATTTCACATGATATGTTTACTCCGTGCAGCCTATGTATATGTCTATCATGAAAACCTTATGATTGCCTTCCATTTCATTTGATATGTTTCTTCCGTGAAGCCTATGTATATGTCTACCATGAAAACCTGACGTTTGTCTTCAATGAAACCTGGTGTTTGTTTTCCATATAACCTCACATGTCCTTTTCAACACAAGAAGCATGTGCTCCATAAGTGCAAAGGTACTTATGTGTGTCAAAACTGTGCTACATGATCCATGATATACACTTACACAAGGAAGTTACTCCAGTAACAAGGAGATAAAGTAAGATGGCAGTTTGTCACTATGTCAATGGTGAGAGTAAAGTATATATATAAGGGTAAAAAATAAGACAAGGTAAGGAAGAGACGACTAGGACATGAGACAGAGACACCCGTTCAAGTTAGCCAGAACGTTATATGTTTGTCAGGCACGATATAATTTGAGTGTATGTGATGTTGTTGACACCTGAATTATATGTTTATGAAGAAACTCAATAACATCCATTAATAACAATGACTGTAGGTATATGTAACTATACTTGTATTTTCAGCATACTGTGTTATATCGTGTTAGTTTCACAAGACAAGTATGTCATTTTTCATGGATGACTAATTATTACTGACTGATTGTGTGGCGACGTATTGAGTTCGCTTCACTAAACAGTAAATATTAAATAATAACATGAATGACGAAATTAACTTGACTGTCCGAATACCACAGACGATGATGTATTGGATTACTCTTAAGTTGTTCCACAATCCCAATCGAAATGAAAATGGTTTCCTTGAACCCTACCATACCAATAAACCACTGCTTAATTGCACCGAACGCTCGAACAAGGACCAGATTTTCAAAGACATGCAATATTACGTCCTAGAGTCACGCTGTTATGAATACCGTGGAAGCAGAAAACCCTAATAGATAACACGGAAAATGAATCTACATTCTACTATGAAATAAACAAGTGTTCATCTGTTTGGAGAAACGTTTCTGAGTAAAGCCTTTTAATGATAATACATCATACAGAAATGTAAACAAAAAATACATATTTAAAAAACCATCACTATAGCTGTCATAGGTCCAGTACACACTTAAAAACCGACTTTAATGGCTACTAATGTATCAAAGATTGGTCCAACGTACAGTGAAATACCGACTTTATTGGTGCTACGGTATCATTGATAAGTCAAGCTGACGATTAAATCCAAAACTTTAATGGATAGCACCCTATTATTACTTTATCCATCAAAGTGTTAATTATCGAGTTTACTGGATAGCACTGCATCAATGATAGGTCAAACAAAGACTTAATTACCAACTTTATTGACAACTAGTATATCAATGGACGATGAAACCACCACCATGGTTTGTGTCAAGAACATTCCTCTGTCTGCTGAAGATGTTCAGAGCAAAAGAGCTATAGCTCTACGCGGTTGTGAACTATGATAGATCAAACATAGAGTTAAATACTGTCTTTGTTGGATACCTATGTAGCAATGATAGATCAAATATAGAGTTAAATACTGTCTTTGTGTGATATCTATGTATCAATGATAGGTCAAACATAAAGTTAAATACTGTCTTTGTTGGACATCAATGTAGCAATGATAGGTCAAACATAAAGTTAAATACTGTCTTTGTTGGATATCTATGTAGCATTGATAGGTCAAACATAGAGTTAAATACTGTCTTTGTGTGATATCTATGTAGCAATGATAGGTCAAACATAAAGTTAAATACTGTCTTTGTTGGATACCTATGTAGCAATGATAGATCAAACATAGAGTTAAATACTGTCTTTGTTGGATATCGATGTAGCAATGATAGACTAAACATAGAGTTAAATACTGTCTTTGGTGGATATCAATGTAGCAATGATAGACTAAACATAGAGTTAAATACTGTCTTTGTTGGATACCTATGTAGCAATGATAGATCAAATATAGAGTTAAATACTGTCTTTGTGTGATATCTATGTAGCAATGATAGGTCAAACACAGAGTTAAATACTGTCTTTGTGTGATATCTATTTAGCAATGATAGGTCAAACACAGAGTTAAATACTGTCTTTGTGTGATATCTATTTAGCAATGATAGGTCAAACACAGAGTTAAATACTGTCTTTGTTGGATATCAAAGTAGCAATGATAGATCAAACATAGAGTTAAATACTGTCTTTGTTGGATACCTATGTAGCAATGATAGATCAAACATAGAGTTAAATACTGTCTTTATTGGATATCAATGTAGCAATGATAGACTAAACATAGAGTTAAATACTGTCTTTGGTGGATATCAATGTAGCAATGATAGATCAAACGTAGAGTTAAATACTGTCTTTGTTGGATATCAATGTAGAAATGATAGACTAAAAATAGAGTTAAATACTGTCTTTGTTGGATATCGATGTAGCAATGATAGACTAAACATAGAGTTAAATACTGTCTTTGGTGGATATCAATGTAGCAATGATAGACTAAACATAGAGTTAAATACTGTCTTTGGTGGATATCAATGTAGCAATGATAGATCAAACATAGAGTTAGATACTGTCTATGTTGGATATCAATGTAGCAATGATAGGTCAAACACAGAGTTAAATACTGTCTTTGTGTGATATCTATGTAGCAATGATAGGTCAAACATAAAGTTAAATACTGTCTTTGTTGGATACCTATGTAGCAATGATAGATCAAACATAGAGTTAAATACTCTCTTTGTTGGATATCAATGTAGCAATGATAGATCAAACGTAGAGTTAAATACTGTCTTTGTTGGATATCAATGTAGCAATGATAGGTCAAACACAGAGTTAAATACTGTCTTTGTGTGATATCTATGTAGCAATGATAGGTCAAACATAAAGTTAAATAATGTCTTTGTTGGATACCTATGTAGCAATGATAGATCAAATATAGAGTTAAATACTGTCTTTGTGTGATATCAATGTAGCAATGATAGGTCAAACATAGAGTTAAATACTGTCTTTATTGGATATCAATGTAGCAATGATAGATTAAACATAGAGTTAAATACTGTCTTTGTTGGATATCGATGTAGCAATGATAGATCAAACATAGAGTTAGATACTGTCTTTGTTGGATATCAATGTAGCAATGATAGATCAAACGTAGAGTTAAATACTGTCTTTGTTGGATATCAATGTAGAAATGATAGACTAAAAATAGAGTTAAATACTGTCTTTGTTGGATATCGATGTAGCAATGATAGATCAAACATAGAGTTAGATACTGTCTATGTTGGATATCAATGTAGCAATGATAGGTCAAACATAAAGTTAAATACTGTCTTTGTTGGATACCTATGTAGCAATGATAGATCAAACATAGAGTTAGATACTGTCTATGTTGGATATCAATGTAGCAATGATAGGTCAAACATAGAGTTAGATACTGTCTTTATTGGATATCAATGTAGCAATGATAGATCAAACATAGAGTTAGATACTGTCTATGTTGGATATCAATGTAGCAATGATAGGTCAAACATAGAGTTAGATACTGTCTTTATTGGATATCAATGTAGCAATGATAGATCAAACGTAGAGTTAAATACTGTCTTTGTTGGATATCAAAGTAGCAATGATAGATCAAACATAGAGTTAAATACTCTCTTTGTTGGATATCAATGTAGCAATGATAGATTAAACATAGAGTTAAATACTGTCTTTGTTGGATATCGATGTAGCAATGATAGACTAAACATAGAGTTAAATACTGACTTTGTTGGATATCAATGTAGCAATGATAGATCAAACATAGAGTTAAATGCTGTCTTTGTGGGATATCTATGTAGCAATGATAGATCAAACATAGAGTTAAATACTGTCTTTATTGGATATCAATGTAGCAATGATAGATCAAACATAGAGTTAAATACTGTCTTTGTTGGATATCATTGTAGCAATGATAGATCAAACATAAAGTTAAATACTGTTTTTGTAAGATATCTATGTACCAATGATAGGTCAAACATAGAGTTAAATACTGTCTTTGTTGGATATCA
>NW_018407200.1:398526-400459 GCF_002113885.1 Mizuhopecten yessoensis | reverse complement strand
AAACATAGAGTTAAATACTGTCTTTGTTGGATATCAATGTAGCAATGATAGACTAAACATAGAGTTAAATACTGTCTTTGTTGGATATCAATGTAGCAATGATAGGTCAAACATATAGTTAAATCCTGCCTTTCTTGGATATCTATGTAGCAATGCTTTATCAACGCTATATCAAATGTTGTATATTATTGTATTCTGAGTAATGGCAGATCCAGCTTAGAGTTAAATACCAACTTTGTTTGATATCGCTGTAGCAAAGATGGGTCGAGCATACAGTTAAATCCCGACTTTGATAGCTTGTACTGTATCAATGGTTGGGCCGGAATAGAACTCAATACTCATGTAGTAGTGTCATTATTTGTCATTATTACTTTTAATATATCTGGTATTTAGCTATACGCGTTCGTATCTAACGGAAATCAGCCTGTCGTGTAATTTTGTACTTCACGCATTGCGGCAAAACTTTAAGCGCGCGCGCGGAAATAGCACGCGGAAATGCGAGAAAGGTACTGAGCGGATGTGATGTAATGTGTTGTAAACCTGTTTGTCCAGTACGTATTGTCTATGTATAGAATTCCTAGTGTTGAATGTAGGGTAATTTACCTGGTGCACTGGTCACTTTGAACAGAGCGGCTAGAACGAGCACAGCGAGCCTACGTAGAGACGATCCTTTAAAAAAAGTAATATCACGTTGTCAAGACAAACCTTTTTATCAGGACATATTCCAAGAGGCAGTTGAGCAAGCTAGCAATTTCACGTCTGTTGAACTAAACTGAATATGTCAATTTTGCCTGATCTTTACCTAAATGAAGGCAAAGGTTTTGTCACCATAAATATAAAATCTAATTATCTCCTCGGTGATTCTTCACATGTTGAAATGTTTTCCCTCTGTTCTTATATCCTTAAAATAAATGATATAACTAATGACTGGCCGTGCCTCGTTCTCGTGCCGTGATTAGGTGATCAATTCTAATTGACAACTGGTCCCGCTGAGATGGAGGCTCATCAACCGGGACACGAGACGTCAAAATCTGGTGAAAATAGTCTTGGTTGACCACTGGTCACTGGAGCCGGACAAAGAAGTTCGTATCGATCGGCGTAGATACAACTTGCTGTGTGTTCTGATCAATAAACACAATTAACACAACTAATGGATATATACCCATTTACACATATTTAGCTGAAACACTCTAATAGGTCTATACAATGTACCCATTTACACATAGCTGAATTACTCTATTAGGTCTATACCCATTTATACATAGCTAAATTACTCTATTATGTCTATACCAATTTATAGACATAAAGGCTAAAACACTCTAGTAGGTCTATACCCATTTCTACATAGCTGAAAAAAAAAAAAAAATCTATATCAATTTATACATAGCTGATACACTCTGATAGGTCTATACCCATTTTAACATAGCTGAAACACTCTATTAGGTCTATATCCATTTATACATAGCTGAAACACTCTATTAGGTCTATACCTTTGTATACATAGATGAAACACTCTATTAGGTCTATACCCATTTATACATAGATGAAACACTCTATTAGGTCTATACTGATTTATACATAGATGAAACACTCTATTATGTATATACCCATTTTAACATAGCTGAAACACTCTATTAGGTCTATACCCTTATACATAGATAAAAAAAACCACCTTAATTAGGTCTATACCGATTTATACATAGCTGATACACTCTATTAAGTCTATACTGATTTATACATAGCTGAAACACTCTATTAGGTGTATACCCAATTGTACATAGCTGAAACACTCTAGTAGCTCTATACGTATTTATACATAGCTGAAACACTCTATTAGGTCTATACCCATTTATACATAGATAAAACACTCTATTAGGTCTATACCAATTTATACATAGCTGAAACACACTTTTAGGTCTATACCCATTTATAT
>NW_018407200.1:397889-397955 GCF_002113885.1 Mizuhopecten yessoensis | reverse complement strand
CCATTTAAACATACATGAATCACTCTAATAGGTCTATACCCATTTATACATAGATGAAACTCTCTC
>NW_018407200.1:395801-396408 GCF_002113885.1 Mizuhopecten yessoensis | reverse complement strand
GCTGATACACTCTATTAGGTCTATACCCATTTATACATAAATAAATCACTCTATTATATTTATACCCATTTCTACATAGCTGAAACACTCTGTTAGGTCTATACTCATTTATACATAGCCGATACATTCTATTAGATATATACCCATTTATACATAAATGAAACACTCTAGTAGGTCTATACCTTTGTATACATAGATGAAACACTCTAGTAGGTCTATACCCATTTATACATAGCTGAAACACTCTAGTAGGTCTATACCCATTTCTACATTGCTGAACCACTCTATTAGGTCTAAACCTATTTCTACATAGATGAAACACTCTATTATATCTATACCCATTTTTACATAGATGAAACACTCTAATAGGTCTATACCCATTTCTACATAGCTGAAACACTCTATTAGGTCTATACCCATTTATACATAAATGAAACACTGNTCTATACCGATTTATACATAGCTGATACACTCTATTAGGTCTATACCCATTTATACATAGATGAAACACTCTATTAGGTCTATACCCATTTCTACATAGCTGATACACTCTATTAGGTCTATACCTATTTATACATATCTGATACATTCTATTAGATATATACCA
>NW_018407200.1:394175-394742 GCF_002113885.1 Mizuhopecten yessoensis | reverse complement strand
TGAAACACTCTATTCGGTCTATACCCTTATACATAGATAAAAAAACTAAATTAGATTGATACCGATTTAAACATAGCTGATACACTCTATTAGGTCTATACCCATTTCTACACAGATGAAACACTCCATTAGGTCTATACCGATTTATACATAGATGATACACTCTATTAGGTCTATACCCATTTCCACATAGCTGAAACACTCTATTAGATCTATACCCATTTATACATAGATGAAACATTCTATTAGGTCTCTACCCATTTATACATAGATGAAACACTCTAGTAGGTCTATACCTATTTATACGTAGCTGATACACTCCATTAGGTCTATACCTATTTATACATAGCTGATACATTCTATCAGATATATACCCATTTATACATAGATGAAACACTCTAGTAGGTCTATACCCATTTCTACATAGCTTAATCACTTTATTAGGTCTATACCCATTTCTACATAGATGAAACACTCTTATAGGTATATACCCATTTATACATAGATGAAATACTCTATTAGGTCTATACTTATTTAAACATAGCTGATACACTCTATCATGTCTAA
>NW_018407200.1:374399-387232 GCF_002113885.1 Mizuhopecten yessoensis | reverse complement strand
ACATAGCTGATACACTCTATTGCGTCCATACCTATTCATGCATAGTTTAAACTGTGTAATAGGTCTATACCAATTTATAAATAGCTTATTCATTCTTATTGGTCTATAATCCATTTATGCATAGCTAAATCACTCTAATAGGTCTATACCCATTTAAACATACATGAAACACTCTTTAAAGTCTATACCCTTTTCTACATAGATAAAACACTATATTAGGTCTATAATCCTTTGTATACATAGCTGAATCACTCTATTAGGTCTATACCCATTTATACATAGATGAAACACTCTATTAGGTCTATACCAATTTATACATAGATGAAACACTCTAATAGGTCTATACCCATTTATACATAGATGAAACTCTCTATTAGGTCTATACCCATTTAAACATAGATAAAACACTATATTAGGTATATACCCATTTATACATAGATGAAACACTCTAATAGGTCTATACCCATTTAAACATACATGAAACACTCTATTAGGCCTATACTTATTTATACATAGCTGATACACTCTATTATGTCTATTCCAACTTAAACATAGCTGATACTCTCTAAAAGGTCTACACCCATTTATAAATAGCTTAATCACTCTATTACATCCATACTTATTCATACACAGCTTAAACATTCATTTAGGTCTATACCCATTTACACATTGCTGATACACTATTATAGGTCTATACAAATTTATGCATAACTGATACACTCTATTGCGTCCATACCTATTCATGCATAGCTTAAACTCTGTAATAGGTCTATACCAATTTGTACATAGCTTAATCATGCTAATTGGTCTAAAATCCATTTATACATAGCTAAATCACTCTAATAGGTCTATAACCGTTTAAACATACATGAAACACTCTATTAGGTATATACCTATTTCTACATAGATCACACACTCTAGTAGCTCTATACCTTTGTATACATAGCTGAAACACTCTAGTAGGTTATTATCAATTTATACAAAATTTAAACACTCTATTAAGTCTATACCCTTATACATAGATAAAAAAAAACTAAATTAGATTGATACCGATTTATACATAGCTGATACACTCTATTAGGTCTATACCCATTTATACGTAGCTGAAAGACTCTAGTAGGTCTATACCCATTTGTACATAGATGAAACACTCTATTATATCTATACCCATTTATACATAGATGAAACACTCTATTAGGTCTATACTTATTTATACATAGCTGAAACTCTCTAGTAGGTCTATACCCATTTATGCATAGATGAAACACTCTAGTAGGTTATTATCCATTTATACATAGTTGAGACACTCTATTAGGTCTACACTTACTGAAACACTCTAGTAGGTTATTATCCATTTATACATAGTTGAAACACTCTATTAGGTCTATACCCTAATACATAGATAAAAAAAAACTAAATTAGATTGATACCGATGTATACATAGCTGATACACTCTATTAGGTCTGTACCCATTTATACATAGATAAAACACTATATTAGGTATATACCCATTTATACATAGATGAAACACTCTATTAGGTCTATACTTATTTATACATAGCTGATACACTCTATTATGTCTATTCCAATTTAAACATAGCTGAAACTCTCTAAAAGGTCTACACCCATTTATGAATAGCTTAATCACTCTATTACATCCATACTTATTCATACACAGCTTAAACATTCATTTATGACTATACTCATTTACACATTGCTGATACACTATTATAGGTCTATACAAATTTATACATAGCTGATACACTCTATTGCGTCCATACCTATTCATGCATAGCTTAAACTCTGTAATAGGTCTATACCAATTTATAAATAGCTTAATCATTCTTATTGGTCTATAATCCATTTATATATAGCTAAATCACTCTTATAGGTCTATACCCATTTAAACATACATGAAACACTCTTTAAAGTCTATACCTATTTCTACATTGATGAAACACTATATTAGGTCTATAATCCATTCATACATAGCTAAATCACTCTATAAGGTCTATAGCCTTATACAAAGATAAAAAAAACACACTAAAATACGTCTTTGCCGAATGATACATAGATGAAACACTCTAATAGGTCTATACCCATTTCTACCTAGATGAAACACTCTATTAGGTCTATACCCATTTATACAAAGATGAAACACTCTATTAGGTCTATACCCATTTCTAAATAGATGAAACACTCTAGTAGGTCTATACCTATTTATACATAGCTGAAACACTCTATTAGGTCATACACTCTATTGCGTCCATACCTATTCATGCATAGCTTAAACTCTGTAATAGGTCTATACCCATTTAAACGTCCATACCTATTCATGCATAGCTTAAACTCTGTAATAGGTCTATACCAATTTATAAATAGCTTAATCATTCTTATTGGTCTATAATCCATTTATACATAGCTAAATCACTCTTATAGGTCTATACCCATTTAAACATACATGAAACACTCTATTAGGTCTATACCCATTTATACAAAGATGAAACACTCTATTAGGTCTATACCCATTTCTACATAGCTGAAACACTCTAGTAGGTCTATACCGATTTATACATAGCTGAAACACTCTAGTAGGTTATTATCAATTTATACAAAATTGAAACACTCTATTAAGTCTATACCTTATACATAGATAACAAAAAACTAAAATAGGTCTATACCGATTTATACATAGCTGATACACTCTATTAGGTCTATACCCATTTATACATAGCTTAATCACTTTATTAGGTCTATACCCATTTATACATAGATGAGACACTCTATTAGGTATATACCCATTACTACATAGATGAAATACTCTATCAGGTCTATACTTATTTATACATAGCTGATACACTCCATTATGTCTATTCCAATTTAAACATAGCTGAAACTCTCTAATAGGTCTACACCCATTTATAAATAGCTTAATCACTCTAATTGGTCTATACCAATTTATGCATAGCTAAAAATATCTATCAGGTCTATACCCATTTAAACATACATGAAACACTCTATTAGGTCTACACTTATTTATACATAGCTGAAACACTATATTAGGTATATAATCCATTTATACATAGCTACATCACTCTATTAGGTCTATACCCTTATACAATGATAAAAAAAAAAAAAACTTCATTAGGTCTATACCGATCGATATATATCTGATACACTCTATTAGGTCTATACCAATTTATACATAGATGAAACACTCTATTAGGTCTATACCCATTTATGCATAGATGAAACACTCTATTAGGTATATACCCATTTCTACATAGCTGAAACACTCTATTAGGTCTATACCCTTATACATAGATAATAAAAAAAACTAAATTGGATTTATACCGATTTATACATAGCTGATACACTCTATTAGGTCTATACCTTTGTATACATAGATGAAACACTCTAATAGGTCTATACACATTTATACATAGATGAAACACTCTAATAGGTCTATACCCATTGATACATAGATGAAACACTCTATTAGGTCTATACCAATTTATACATGGATGAAACACTCTAATAGGTCTATACCCATTTATACATAGCTGATACACTCTATTAGGTCTATACCCATTTATACATAGATAAAACACTATATTAGGTATATACCCATTTATACATAGATGAAACACTCTATTAGGTCTATACTTTTTTATACATAGCTGATACACTCTATTATCTCTATTCCAATTTAAACATAGCTGAAACTCTCTAATAGATCTACACCCATTTATAAATAGCTTAATCACTCTATTACATCCATACTTATTCATACACAGCTTAAACATTCATTTAGGTCTATACCCATTTACACATTGCTGATACACTATTATAGGTCTATACAAATTTATACATAGCTGATACACTCTATTGCGTCCATACCTATTCATGCATAGCTTAAACTCTGTAATAGGTCTATACCAATTTGTACATAGCTTAATCATTCTAATTGGTCTATAATCCATTTATACATAGCTAAATCCCTCTAATAGGTCTATACCCATTTAAAAATACATGAAACACTCTATTAGGTATATACCTATTTCTACATAGATCACACACTCTAGTAGGTCTATACCTTTGTATACATAGCTGAAACACTCTAGTAGGTTATTATCAATTTATACAAAATTGAAACACTCTATTAAGTCTATACCTTATACATAGATAACAAAAAACTAAAATAGGTCTTTACCGATTTATACATAGCTGATACACTCTATTAGGTCTATACCCATTTATACATAGCTTAATCACTTTATTAGGTCTATACCCATTTCTACATAGATGAAACACTCTATTAGGTATATACCCATTTCTACATAGATGAAATACTCTATTAGGTCTATACCTATTTATACAAAGATGAAACACTCTAATAGGTCTATATCTATTTATACATAGATGAAACACTCTATTAGGTCTATACCCATTTATACATAGATGAAACACTCTATTAGGTCTATACCCATCCATACATAGATGAAACACTCTATTAGGTATATACCCATTTCTACATAGCTGAAACACTATATTAGGTCTATACCCTTATACATAGATGAAACACTCTAGTAGGTCTATATCTATTTATACATAGCTGAAAAACTCTAGTAGGTTATTATCCATTTATACATAATTGAAACACTCTATTAGGTCTATACCCTTATACATAGACAAAAAAAAACTAAATTAGATTCATACCGATTCATACATAGCTGATACACTCTATTAGGTCTATACCAATTTATACATAGATGAAACACTCTAGTAGGTCTATACCCATTGATACATAGCTGAAATACTCTCTTAGGTCTATACCCATTTATACATAGATAAAACACTATATTAGGTATATACCCATTTATACATAGATGAAACACTCTAGTAGGTCTATACCTATTTATACATAGCTGAAACACTCTAGTAGGTCTATACCTATTTATACATAGCTGAAACACTCTAATAGTTCTATTCCAATTTAAACATAGCTGAAACTCTCTAATATGTCTACACCCATTTATAAATAGCTTAATCACTCTATTACATCCATACTTATTCATACACAGCTTAAACATTCATTTTGGTCTATACCCATTTACACTTTTCTGATACACTATTATAGGTCTATACAAATTTATACATAGCTGATACACTCTATTAGGTATATACCCATGTATACCTAGATCAAACACTCTAGTAGGTCTATACCTATTTATACATAGCTGAAACACTCTATTAGGTCTATACCCATTTATACATAGATAAAACACTATATTAGGTCTATAATCCTTTGTATACATAGCTGAATCACTCTATTAGGTCTACTCTATTACATCCATACTTATTCATACACAGCTTAAACATTCATTTAGGTCTATACCCATTTACACTTTGCTGATACACTATTATAGTTCTATACAAATTTATACATAGCTGATACACTCTATTGCGTCCATACCTATTCATGCATAGCTTAAACTCTGTAATAGGTCTGTACCCATTTAAACATACATGAAACACTCTATTAGGTCTATACCCATTTCTACATAAATCAAACACTCTAGTAGGTCTATAAGTTTGTATACATAGCTGAAATACTCTAGTAGGTTATTATCAATTTATACAAAATTGAAACACTCTATTAAGTCTATACCTTATACATAGATAACAAAAAACTAAAATAGGTCTATACCGATTTATACATAGCTGATACACTCTATTAGGTCTATACCCATTTATAAATAGCTTAATCACTTTATTAGGTCTATACCCTTTTCTACATAGATGAAACACTCTATTATGTATATACCCATTTCTACATAGATGAAATACTCTATTGATCTATACTTATTTATACATAGCTGATACACTCTATAATGTCTATTCCAATTTAAACATAGCTGAAACTCTCTAATAGGTCTACACCCATTTATAAATAGCTTAATCACTCTATTAGGTTTATAATTATTTATACATAGCTGAAACACTCTAATAGTTCTATTCCAATTTAAACATAGCTGAAACTCTCTAATAGGTCTACACCCATTTATAAATAGCTTAATCACTCTATTAGGTCTATACTTATGTATACATAGCTGATACACTTCATTATGTCTTTTCCAATTTAAACATAGCTGAAACTCTCTAATAGGTCTACACCCATTTATAAATAGCTTAATCACTCTATTGCATCCATACTTACTCATACACAGCTTAAACATTCATTTAGGTCTATACCCATTTACACATTGCTGATACACTATTATAGGTCTATACAAATTTATACATAGCTGATACACTCTATTGCGTCCATACCTATTCATGCATAGCTTAAACTCTGTAATAGGTCTCTACCAATTTGTACATAGCTAAATCACTCTAATAAGTCTATACCCATTTAAACATACATGAAACACTCTATTAGGTCTATACCCATTTATACATAGATGAAACACTCTAGTAGGCCTATACTTATTTATACATACATGAAACACTATAGTAGCTCTATACCCATTTATACCTAGCTGAAACACTCGATTATGTCTACACCCATTTATACGTAGCTGAATCACTCTATTAGGTCTATACCCATTTCTACATAGCTGAAACACTCTAGTAGCTCTACACCCATTTATACGTAGCTGACACACCCGATTAGGTCTACACCCATTTATACGTAGCTGAATCACTCTATTAGGTCTATACCCATTTATACATAGCTGAAACACTCTATCAGATATATACCCATTTCTACATAGATGAAACACTCTAATAGGTCTATACTTATTTATACATACATGAAACACTATAGTAGCTCTATACCCATTTATACCTAGCTGAAATTCTCGATTAGGTCTACACCCATTTATACATAGCTGAAACACTCTATTAGATATATACCCATTTATACATAGACGAAACACTCTATTAGGTCAATACCAATTTAAACCTACATGAATCACTCTATTAGGTCTATACTTATTTATACATAGATAAAACACTCTATTAGGTCTATACCCATTTCTACATAGCTAAATCACTCTATTAGGTCTATACCCATGTATACATACATGAAACACTCTATTAGGTCTATACCCATTTATACATAGCTGAAACACTCTATTAGATATATACCTATTTATACATAGATGAAACACTATAGTAGGTCTATACCCATTTATACATAGATGAAACACTCTATTAGGTCTATCCCCATTTATACATAGATGAAACACTCTATTAGGTCTATACCCATGTATACATACATGAAACACTCTATTAGGTCTATACCCATTTATACATAGCTGAAAGACTCGATTAGGTCTACACCCATTTATACGTAGCTGAATCACTCTATTAGGTCTATACCCATTTATACATAGATGAAAAACTATATTAGGTATATACCAATTCATACATAGCTGATACACTCTATTAGGTCTATACCTATTTTTAAATAGATGAAACACTCTAGTAGGTCTATACCCATTTATACATAGATGAAAAACTATATTAGGTATATACCAATTCATACATAGCTGATACACTCTATTAGGTATATACCCATGTATACCTAGATCAAACACTCTAGTAGGTCTATACCTATTTATACATAGCTGAAACACTCTATTAGGTCTATACCCATTTATACATAGATGAAACACTATATTAGGTATATACCAATTCATACATAGCTGATACACTCCATTAGGTATATTTGATCATATTAAACCTGTAAAAGATTATCACAAAAGAGTTACCAGATATACGATTGCAAACATAATACTAATTATTATAATAATAATATCTTTTATTTTTACAGTGTTACATATTTAGACCTAGTCTAGTTTATAGTATGGCCCTGTTATGCATATATGTACAGACTTAAGAAGACAATTATAATGGTAGAATGATAATAAATACAATCTTATTAAAAGATGCATATATACATTGATAAAAATCACAAATATCATTATGTATCACACTTGTTACTTACTGCACGACTGTTTAATAACATCACTAAGTGCATTCCATAAACAGAGCAACTGTAGTTAAAAGAGCGGTTAAAAATATTTGTTTTTGCTAAAGGGACATACAGTCTTTCTGTTGTGGTAGCTCTTGTACTTCTGGAAGACACATCTCTTACATATAAAAACATGGAATTTAAAACATTTGAGCTTGACATTTTAGAATTTTATAATTGAGAACTGCTTTCCTAAACTCATAAAAATCAGATATAGGCATCCACTTGAGACTGTTAAAAAGAGTACAAAAAGGAATTAAAATATCTTTGATGTTCAATAAAATCCTGGCTATGTGCATTCTGTGATAGTTTTAAATCGATTATGAATCAATTATTCTACAAATGCTTATTATGTGTCTTAATATTGTAATGGTATTTTACTAACTATTATTATGTTTTACTAACTATAAGGACCAAGTGGTAGATTACCCGTTGGCTAAACATGTATGTAGCCTCGGTAAATCAAATATTATTATAGTTACCATTTACTGCTACTAATTACATACAAAAGTAGAAGACAATGAGTCGAAGAGTCCACGCTGTTGTTGTTTTGGGGTTTTTTTTGAGGTGTTTTTTTTCATTAATCGCAGTTAGAGGTGCCTTTCTGTCGAGGTTAAAGTGGCATTTTTGTAGGGGTAAAAGTTATGGCTTTTTTCGTGTCGTAGGAGATATCGTTTTTTGGGGAGTAAGAGATGCCTTTTAGGTCTTTTGATCTTTTTTTGTCACCCTTCTAATATGTGATACTTTTTTCTGATTGGATATGTTGCCGGGGTCTATATTTCTATAGACCCCGCTCTGCCGGGCAAGGGGAGATAACTCAAAATAAAATCTCTCTTCATAACAACAAAGATGGCGTTCGACACGCACACAAGCGTTCGAAGTGTGGCAATCATTCACAGTATGAAATAACCTATTTAATTGACAGCAAATCCTACGAAACAGGCAATGAGGGGGCCGCTAGGGTGCTAATTACAAAGATGGTTGTGTATTGTCCGACATATTGCCGAAAAAGTGTCTGGTAGGGGCTATTTTGGTAGCAGACAAGTACAACTGAAACTCACGAAGTGACTTATAACTATGCAGGAAAAAAGTAATAAAAGATTATCAGGGTGACAAATTCGTTATCTCTTGGTTAGGAGGGGTCTACGGGCTCATAAACCCCTTAGGTTTGTATAATAATATTGGGGTAAGGTTTATCTTTTGTGTGTGTGTGCGAGGGGTTTGGGGGTTGGTTATCATTATTTTATTATGGTTAGCGATGGATGCTTTATTCGTGTATAAGTGATTTTTTTTAAGAGATAAGAATGTCATTTGCGGGTTGTTGTTTTTTTGAGAACTAGGTTTCGCTTGATGGAGGTTAGAGATATGTCTTTGTAGTTGTTTTGTAAGGTTAGAGATGTAGTTTGTTGGGAATTTCCTTTTTACTAGTAAGGGATGTCGAATTAGATTGTCGTTTTGTTGGGAGAAGGGGTGTCATTTTTCGGGGTTAGAGATATCAGGGTCACGGGAAACTAAGATTAATTTATATAATACCTTTTGCATCACTTGATTTGAAATATTACATGCATTTGTGCCATACATAGTATTGGCCTGGCTACAGAATATAAATGTAGCACAGATCTGTATCAAACCTTGTACATCACTTGTTTTAAAAAATATGCTTATTTGAGTAATAATTAATATAGGCTTGGCGACTGACTAAACATGTATAATATATTTGTATCATACCTCTAACATCACCTGATTTGAAATATAATATTATTTTTTACAGGTCTGGCTGCAGTACACAAGTAGCACAGATTTTTATCACGTACTATAAAATGTAACGATGATTTGTATCATACCTAGACAGTCTCTAGTTACCAAATATAATTATATGTATAGATCCTAATGTCTCTTTTGTAATAACGTATCAGAACTAGTGTCCAAAGAACTACCTTAACATACGCCATGCTGCCTTACACTCCATCTGCATTCAGCTTCACTATACATCACGATGTGTAGTTTTAGCATTATCAGCCAGTATTGATTCGTAATTGTGGATGTTTCGAAGTGCATGGGTGCTTCCCTAAGGGATGGCGGGGGAACTTTACACCACAAACTCAATGATAAGTGTGGGCTTCCCTAAGGGATGGCGGGGGAACTTTAACACACGAACTCAATGATAATTGAGACAACACCACTTTGTAGTTCAGCGACTGTGGACACAGACGTTGGATTTCATAAACATACCTCGGGGAACACCTTAATGGAAATGAACTACAGTTTGACATTATAATCGATTTAAAAACTGCAGCACTTCACTTAAGCGATTTAAAGTAAGAAAGAGAGAGAGAACGGTCTTACAATTTTGAACCTACAGCCCGCGTGTTAATACGTGTCGTATGATCCTACAGCCCTCGTGTTTGTAGATGTCGTAGAATCATACAGCATGCGCGTTAATACTTGTCATATGATGCTACAGCCGTCGTGTTTATAGATGTCGTAGAATCATACAGCCCGAGTGTTAATACGTGTTACGATCCTACAGCACTCGTGTTAGTACATTATGTATGAGCCTACATCCCTCGTGTTAATACATTACGTATGAGCCTACAGCCCTCGTGTTAATACGTGTTGTATGATCCTACAGCCCTCGTGTTAATAAATGCCGTAGAATCATACAACATGCGCGTTAATACTTGTCGTATGATGCTACAGCCGTCGTGTTTATATATGTCGTAGAATCATACAGCCCTCGTGTTAATATATGCCGTAGAATCATACAGCCCTCGTGTTAATATGTGCCGTAGAATCAGACAGCCAGCGTGTTGATAAGTCTCGTATGTTTCAACAGCCGTCGTGTTTATATATCCCGTAGAATCATACAGCCAGGGTGTTAATACGTGCCGTATGATCCTACAACCTTCGTGTTTCTAGAGGTCGTATGCACCTACAGCTTGTGTGTAAATAGATGTGATATGACCCTACAACCTTCGTGTTTCTAGGGGTCGTATACAGCTTGTGTGTTAATAGATGCTATATGATCATCAAGTCTGTATGTTACACTGTAATGTATGTCATATGATCCTACAGCCTGTCTGTTAATAGATACGATTTGATCATCCATCCCTTGTTGTAATATATGTCGTATTAATCACACATATACACACAACCTTGTAATCATGATAATTTTATGTTGACACAAATTTACACACACGAACATGTAATCATGATAGTGCTATGTTGACATACATATATACACACACGACCATGTACTTATGATAGTGTTATGTTGACACAAATATACACACACAACCATGTAATCATGATAGTGTTATGTTGACACACATAAACACTCACAACCATGTAATCATTATAGTGTTATGTTGACAAACATATATACACAAGAGCATGTAGTCATGATAGTGTTATGTTGACGCACATAAACACACACAACCATGTAATCATGATAGTGTTATGTTGACAAACATATATACACAAGAGCATGTAATCATGATAGTGTTATGTTAACACAAATATACACACACAACCATGTAATCATGATAGTGTTATGCTGGCACAAATATACACACACGACCATGTAATTATGATAGTGTTATGTTAAAACAAATATACACACACGACCATGTAATCATGATAGTGTTATGTTGACACACATATACACAACACCATGTAATCATGATAGTGTTATATTGACACACATACACACACGACCATATAATCATGAAAGTGTTATGTTGACACACATATACACACAAGACCATGCAATCATGATAGTGTTATGTTGACAAACATATACACACGACCATATAATCGTGATAGTGTTATGTTAAAACAAATATACACACACAACCATGTAATCATGATAGTGTTATGTTGACAAACATATACACACAAGACCATGTAATCATGATAGTGTTATGTTGACTCACATACTCACACGACCATATAATCATGATAGTGTTATGTTGACACACATATACACACAAGACCATGCAATCATGATAGTGTTATGTTAAAACAAATATACACACACAACCATGTACTTATGATAGTGTTATGCTGACACAAATATACCCACACAACCATGTTATCATGATAGTGTTATGTTGACACACATATATACACACAACCATGTAATCATGATAGTGTTATGCTGACACAAATATACCCACACAACCATGTAATCATGATAGTGTTATGTTGACACACATATACACACAACCATGTAATCATGATAGTGTTATGCTGACACAAATTTACACACACGATCATGTAATCATGATAGTGTTATGCTGACACAAATTTACACACACAACCATGTAATCATGATAGTGTTATGTTGACACACATATACACACAACCATGTAATCATGATAGTGTTATATTGATACACATGTACACACTCGCAAATAAACACAAGACTATCACAGGCATAATATCATAATTTTGTTTTGTTGACCTACATATATACACACATATCAATGTAATCATGTGAGTGTTATGTTGACCACTATCATGAGTGAATCAACATAACATTATCACGATTTTATCGATGTGTGTGTATGTGTGAGTCAACATAACACTATCATGATTACATGGTCGTGTGTATATGTGTGTCAACATAACACTATCATGATTACATGATCGTGTGTATATGTGAGTCAACATAACACTATCATAATTACATAGTCTTGTGTGTATATGTGTGAGTCAACATAACACTATCATGATTACATGGTCGTGTGTATATGTGAGTCAACATAACACTATCATGATTACATGGTCG
>NW_018407200.1:351453-367809 GCF_002113885.1 Mizuhopecten yessoensis | reverse complement strand
TCATGTTACCTATACCTGCCATGTTACCTATACTTGTCATGTTAACTATAATTGTCATGTTAACTATACTTGTCCTATTACCTATACTTGTCCTGTTACCTATACTTGTCATGTTACCTAAACTTGTCCTGTTACCTATACTTGTCCTGTTACCTATACTTGTCGTGTTACCTATACTTGTCGTGTTTCCTATACTTGTCATGGTACCTATACTTGTCATGTTACCTATAATTGTCATGTTACCTATACCTGCCATGTTACCTATACTTGTCATGTTACCTATACTTGTCATGTTACCTATAATTGTCATGTTAACTATCCTTGTCATGTTAATTATAATTTTTATGTTACCTATACTTGTCATGGTACATGTACTTGTCATGTTAACTATAATTTTCATGTTACCTATACCTGCCATGTTACCTATACTTGTCATGTTACCTATAATTGTCATGTTAACTATACTTGTCACGTTACCTATACTTGTCCTGTTACCTATACTTGTCATGTTACCTATACTTGTCGTGTTACCTGTACTTGTCCTGTTACCTATACTTGTCATGTTACCTATATTTGTCCTGTTACCTTTACTTGTCGTGTTACCTATAATTGTCATGTTACCTATACTTGTCATGTTATCTATACTTGTCGTGTTTCCTATACTTGTCATGTTAACTATAATTGTCGTGTTACCTATACGTGTCAAGTTACCTATACTTGTCATGTTACTTATAATTGTCATGTAAACTATACTTGTCATGTTAACTATAATTTTCATGTTACCTATACCTGCCATGTTACCTATACTTGTCATGTTAACTATAATTGTCATGTTAACTATACTTGTCCTATTACCTATACTTGTCCTGTTACCTATACTTGTCATGTTACCTATACTTGTCCTGTTACAAATGTACCTATACTTGTTCTGTTACCTATAGTTGTCGTGTTACCTATACTTGTCGTGTTTCCTATACTTGTCATGGTACCTATACTTGTCATGTTACCTATAATTGTCATGTTACCTATACCTGCCATGTTACCTATACTTGTCATGGTAACTATAATTGTCGTGTTACCTATACGTGTCATGTTACCTATACTTGTCATGTTAACTATAATTGTCATGTTAACTATACTTGTCATGTAAACTATAATTTTTATGTTACCTATACTTGTCATGGTACCTGTACTTGTCATGTTAACTATAATTTTCATGTTACCTATACCTGCCATGTTACCTATAGTTGTCATGTTAACTATAATTGTCATGTTAACTATACTTGTCATGTTACCTATACTTGTCCTGTAACCTATACGTGTCATGTTACCTATCCTTGTCCTGTTACCTATACTTGTCTTGTTACCTATACTTGTCCTGTTCCCTATACTTGTCATGTTATTTATACTTGTCATGTTACCTATACTTGTCCTGTTACCTATAATTGTATTATTATCTATTCTTGTCATGTTAACTATACTTGTCGTGTTACCTATACTTTTCATGTTACCTATACATGTCATGTTACCTATACTTGTCATTTTACCTATACTTGTAATGTTACGTATACGTGTCATATTACCTATACTTGACATGTTACCTATACTTGTTATCTTACCTATACTTGTCATATTACCTATACTTGTCATGTTACCTATACTTGTCCTGTTTACCTATACTTGTCATGTTACTTATACTTGTCATGTTACCTATACTTGTCCTGTTACCTATAATTGTCGTGTTACCTATATTTGTCATGTTAACTATACTTGTCATGTTACATATACTTATCGTGTTACCTATACTTGTCATGTTACCTATACTTGTCATGTTACGTATAATTGTCGTGTTACCTATACGTGTCATGTTACCTATACTTGTAATGGTACCTATACTTGTAATGATACCTATTCTTGTCATGTTACCTATACGTGTTATGTTACCTATACGTGTCATATTACCTATACGTGTCATGTTACCTATACGTGTCATGTTACCTATAATTGTCGTGTTACCTATATTTGTAATGTTATCTATAATTTTCGTGTTACCTATACCTGTCATGTTACCTATACTTGTCATGTTAACTATAATTGTAATGGTACCTATACTTGTCATGTTACCTATACCTGTCATGTTACCTATACTTGTCATGTTACCTATAATTGTCGTGTTACCTATATTTGTAATGTTATCTATAATTGTAATGGTACCTATACTTGTCATGTTAACTATAATTGTAATGGTACCTATACTTGTCCTGTTACCTATACGTGTCATGTTACTTATACTTGTCATGTTACCTATACTTGTCCTGTTACCTATACTTGTCATGTTACTTATACTTGTCATGTTACCTATACTTGTCATGTTACCTATAATTGTAGTATTATCTATACTTGTCATGTTAACTATACTTGTCGTGTAACCTATACTTCTCCTGTTAGCTATACTTGTCATGTTACCTATACTTGTCATGTTACCTATACTTGTAATGGTACCTATACTTGTCATGTTACCTATACTTGTCCTGTTACCTATACTTGTCATGTTACTTATACTTGTCATGTTACCTATACTTGTCATGTTACCTATAATTGTAGTATTATCTATACTTGTCATGTTAACTATACTTGTCGTGTAACCTATACTTCTCCTGTTAGCTATACTTGTCATGTTACCTATACTTGTCATGTTACCTATACTTGTAATGGTACCTATACTTGTCATGTTACCTATACTTGTCCTGTTACCTATACTTGTCATGTTACTTATACTTGTCATGTTACCTATACTTGTCATGTTACCTATAATTGTAGTATTATCTATACTTGTCATGTTAACTATACTTGTCGTGTAACCTATACTTCTCCTGTTACCTATACTTGTCATGTTACCTATACTTGTCATGTTACCTATACTTGTAATGTTACGTATACGTGTCATGTTACCTATACTTGTCCTGTTACCTATACTTGTCATGTTACCTATACTTGTTCTGTTACCTATACTTGTCATGTTACCTATACTTGTCGTGTTACCTATACTTGTCATGTTACCTATACTTGTCATGTTACCTATACTTGTCATGTTACCTATACTTGTCATGTTACCTATACTTGTCATGTTACCTATACTTGTCATGTTACCTATACTTGTCATGTTACCTATACTTGTCATGTTACCTATACTTGTCATGTTACCTATACTTGTCATGTTACCTATACTTGTCATGTTACCTATACTTGTCATGTTACCTATACTTGTCATGTTACCTATACTTGTCATGTTACCTATACTTGTCATGTTACCTATACTTGTCATGTTACCTATACTTGTCATGTTACCTATACTTGTCATGTTACCTATACTTGTCATGTTACCTATACTTGTCATGTTACCTATACTTGTCATGTTACCTATACTTGTCATGTTACCTATACTTGTCATGTTACCTATACTTGTCATGTTACCTATACTTGTCATGTTACCTATACTTGTCATGTTACCTATACTTGTCATGTTACCTATACTTGTCATGTTACCTATACTTGTCATGTTACCTATACTTGTCATGTTACCTATACTTGTCATGTTACCTATACTTGTCATGTTACCTATACTTGTCATGTTACCTATACTTGTCATGTTACCTATACTTGTCATGTTACCTATACTTGTCATGTTACCTATACTTGTCATGTTACCTATACTTGTCATGTTACCTATACTTGTCATGTTACCTATACTTGTCATGTTACCTATACTTGTCATGTTACCTATACTTGTCATGTTACCTATACTTGTCATGTTACCTATACTTGTCATGTTACCTATACTTGTCATGTTACCTATACTTGTCATGTTACCTATACTTGTCATGTTACCTATACTTGTCATGTTACCTATACTTGTCATGTTACCTATACTTGTCATGTTACCTATACGTGTCATGTTATCTATACTTGTCATGTTACCTATATTTGTCGTGTTACCTATACTTGTCCTGTTACCTATACTTGTCATGTTACCTAATACTTGTCCTGTTACCTATACGTGTCATGTTACCTATACTTGTCATGTTACCTATATTTGTCGTGTTACCTATACGTGTCATGTTACCTATACTTGTCAAGTTACCTATACTTGTCGTGTTACCTATACTTGTCATGTTACCTATACTTGTAATGGTACCTATAATTGTCGTGTTACCTATACTTGTCATGTTAACTATACTTGTCACGTTACCTATAATTGTCATGTTACCTATACTTGTCGTGTTACCTATAGTTGTCGTGTTACCTATACTTGTCATGATCTGGTTGGTACCTGAAATGACAATCACTTGTGAAACAATAAACGTTATAAGTTGATGGCACTTGTTAGATATCAGTGGGTGTTTTGGAATCTTGATGTGTTAGCTAATGCTTGGGCAAGTTCTCAGCTGCGACATAAATCAATGATTCAAGTGTGTGTTGGTTTCACTTGAGTTTAACCACTGCGCTTCCTGACCCAGCCATGCATCACTCTTGTAGGATCGCAGCAATTTATTCTGATGAATTCTGCCTCAGTTCACACTCACGGGCATGGATGAAATTAAACTAGAACATTTTTCATTAAATCCGTATGTGTGTTTGCGTAGGATCCCTATAATAAATGAGACAAGTTTCATCACTATACTGAATTTCAATTTCTTTCCACGCTTATGTAATTTTGGTACGTTTTATCAAATACAGAGTATCTTACGTTTAAAACATAGCGCGTGATGTTGTATGTTTCTCTTTTATTCTTCTTACTTTATATTTACATATTTTTGTGTCAATTGTTCAACAAAACACCGTACAACTTATTAAGTAGCATCTTCTATTTATGATTGTATATAATTTTGTAAATCGTTCTATAAAACACCGTGTCACATATCAAATAGCATCTTCTATTTATGATTGTATATAATTTTGTAAATCGTTCATTAAAACACCGTGTCACATATCAAATAGCATCTTCTATTTATGATTGTATATAGTTTTGTAAATCGTTTTGTAAAACACCGTGTCACAAATCAAACAGAATCTTCTATTTATGATTGTATATAATTTTGTAAATCGTTCTATAAAACACCGTGTCACATATCAAATAGCATCTTCTTTTTACGATTGTATATAACTGTGTAAGCCGTTCTATAAATCATCGTACAGATTTCGTCTTACTCCCTCTGGATAGGTAAGGACTCACAGTTCAAATACAAGGTTCAGAGCAAATGTATGTCGCTCTTAGAAACTGCCTCAATTGTCATCAGCAGGAGAAATTCCTACGTCAAACATAGATATGTAGATTTAATTCTGACGATAGTACTTTTAATCTTCTTCCGCTAATAGCCTAATACACTCAAAACTAAATAATATCATGAATATGATTTTCGTAATCATGGTCATTATACCTTCCTTAATAATAATGTTGAACGACATGGTATCTAAAAAACAAGAATACAATACCGAAAATCGTCAACAAAACAATTATTCGAACTAAAACATGTTACAACTATAAACTGTTACAACTAGGTCAAAAACTGTTACAACTTGGACAAACACTGTTAATACTAGGACAAAACCTGCTACAACTAGTACAATACCTGTTACAACTAGAACAAAAAATGAAACAACTAGGACAAAAACTGTTACAACTAGGACAAAACCTGTTACAACTAGGGCAAAAACTGTAACAACTAGGGCAACATGTGCGACATGTGTGTGAAAGTGACGATTTGTTTCTAAAATAACAGTTTGAAGTGCGCTCTGGGCGCGGGTCGCATATTTCCCGCATATTATAGAGGGCCGGAGTTCTGAGGTTAATCGACGACAGACCGATATGAAAAAAGTCTGTTACAACTAGGGCAAAAATTGTTACAACTAGGACAAAAAATGCTAGAACTAGGACAAAAAATGTAACAACTACGAAAAAGACTGTAACAACTAGGACAGAAACTGTTACAACTAGGGCAAAAACTATTACAACTTGGGCAAAACCTGCTACAACTAGGGCAAAAACTGTTACAACTAGGGCAAAAACTCTTACAACTAGGGCAAAAACTGTAACAACTAGGACAAAAACTGCTACAACTAGGGCAAAAACTCTAACGACTAAAGCAAAAACCGTACAACTAGGACAAAAACTGTTACAACTAGGGCAAAAACTGTAACGACTAGGGTAAAAACTGTTACAACTAGTGCAAGATCTGCTACAACTAGGATAAAAAATGTTAAAACTAGGGCAAAAAAATGTTACAACTGGGACAAACATTGTTACAACTCGGGCAAAAACTGTTACAACTCGGCCAACAACTGTTACAACTAGGACAAAAAATGTAACAACTACGAAAAAAACTGTAACGACTAGGACAATAACTGTTACAACTAGGACAAAAAATGTTACAACTAGGGCAAAAAACTGTTACAACTAGGGCAAAGCTGTTACAACTAGGGCAAAAATTGTTACAACTAGAACAAAAAATGCTACAACTAGGACAAACACTGTTACAACTAGGACAAAACCTGCTACAACTAGGGCAAAAACTGCTACAACTAAAGCAAAAACTGTAACAACTAGGGCAAAGCTGTTACAATTAGGACAAAAACGGTTACAACTAGGACAAAAATTGTTACAACTAGGTCAAAAAATGTAACAACTAGGACAAAAACTGTTACAACTAGGGCAAAAACTGTAACAACTGGGGCAAAAACTGTTACAACTAGGGCAAAAACTGTAACAACTAGGGCAAACTGTTACAACTAGGAAAATAATGTACCAACTAGGACAAAAACTGTTACAACTAGGGCAAAAACTGTAACAACTAGGGCAAACTGTTACAACTAGGAAAATAATGTACCAACTAGGACAAAAACTGTTACAACTAGGGCAAAACTGTTACAACTAGGGCAAAAACTGTAACAACTACGACAAAAAACTGTTACAACAAGGGCAAACTGTTACAACTAGGGCAAACTGTTACAACTAGGAAAATAATGTAACAACTAGGACAAAAACTGTTACAACTAGGGCAAAGCTGTTACAACTAGGGCAAAAACTGTAACAACTACGACAAAAAACTGTTACAACTAGGGCAAACTGTTACAACTAGGGCAAAAACTGTTACAACTAGGACAATAATGTAACAACTAGGACAAAAACTGTACAACTAGGACTAAAACTGTAACAACTACGGCAAAAACTGTTACAACTACGACAAAAACTGTTACAACTAGGGCAAAAACTGTAACAACTACGACATAAACTGTTACAACTAGGGCAAAAACTATTACAACTTGGGCAAAAACTGTAACAACTAGGGCAAAAACTATCACACCTAGGACAAAAAATTTAACAACTAGGACAAAAACTGTTACAACTAGGGACAAAAACTGTTACAACTAGGACAATAATGTAACAACTAGGACAAAAACTGTACAACTAGGACTAAAACTGTAACAACTAAGGCAAAAACTGTTACAACTAGGACAACAAATGTAACAACTATGAAGAAAACTGTTACAACTGGGGCAAAAACTGTTACAACTAGGACAAAAACTGTAACAACTAGGACAAAAACTGTTACAACTAGGACAATAATGTAACAACTAGGACAAAAACTGTACAACTAGGACTAAAACTGTAACAACTAAGGCAAAAACTGTTACAACTAGGACAACAAATGTAACAACTACGAAGAAAACTGTTACAACTAGGACAAAAACTGTCACAACTAGGACAAAAACTGTTACAACTAGGGCAAAAACTGTAGCAACTAGGGCAAACTGTTACAACTAGGGCACTAGGACAAAAACTGTTACAACTAGGGCAAAAACTGTAGCAACTAGGGCAAACTGTTACAACTAGGGCACTAGGACAAAAACTGTTACAACTAGGGCAAAAACTGTAGCAACTAGGGCAAACTGTTACAACTAGGGCACTAGGACAAAAACTGTTACAACTAGGGACAAAAACTGTTACAACTAGGACAATAATGTAACAACTAGGACAAAAACTGTACAACTAGGACTAAAACTGTAACAACTAAGGCAAAAACTGTTACAACTAGGACAACAAATGTAACAACTATGAAGAAAACTGTTACAACTGGGGCATAAACTGTTACAACTAGGACAAAAACTGTACAACTAGGACTAAAACTGTAACAACTAAGGCAAAAACTGTTACAACTAGGACAACAAATGTAACAACTACGAAGAAAACTGTTACAACTAGGACAAAAACTGTACAACTAGGACTAAAACTGTAACAACTAAGGCAAAAACTGTTACAACTAGGACAACAAATGTAACAACTACGAAGAAAACTGTTACAACTAGGACAAAAACTGTACAACTAGGACTAAAACTGTAACAACTAAGGCAAAAACTGTTACAACTAGGACAACAAATGTAACAACTACGAAGAAAACTGTTACAACTAGGACAAAAACTGTACAACTAGGACTAAAACTGTAACAACTAAGGCAAAAACTGTTACAACTAGGACAACAAATGTAACAACTATGAAGAAAACTGTTACAACTGGGGCATAAACTGTTACAACTAGGACAAAAACTGTACAACTAGGACTAAAACTGTAACAACTAAGGCAAAAACTGTTACAACTAGGACAACAAATGTAACAACTATGAAGAAAACTGTTACAACTGGGGCATAAACTGTTACAACTAGGACAAAAACTGTACAACTAGGACTAAAACTGTAACAACTAAGGCAAAAACTGTTACAACTAGGACAACAAATGTAACAACTATGAAGAAAACTGTTACAACTGGGGCATAAACTGTTACAACTAGGACAAAAACTGTACAACTAGGACTAAAACTGTAACAACTAAGGCAAAAACTGTTACAACTAGGACAACAAATGTAACAACTATGAAGAAAACTTTTACAACTGGGGCAAAAACTGTTACAACTAGGATAAAAACTGTAACAACTAGGACAAAAACAGCTACAACTAGAGGTTACAACTAGTACAATACCTGTTACAACTAGGGCAAAACTGTAACAACTTGGGCATGTAACAACTAAGACAAAAACTGTAGCAGCTAGAGCAAAAACTGTTACAACTAGGGCAAAGCTGTTACAACTAGGGCAAAAACTATTACAAATAGGGCAAAACCAGTTACAAGTAGGATAAAAATTGTTAAGTTATATTGGTGAGAACGAATTACTATATGAGTCATGTTACTACATCAGAACATAGCAGTTATATTGGTGAGAATGAATTACTAAAGGATTCACGTTACTACATCAGAACACAGCAGTTATATTGGTGAGAATTAATTACCATAGGAGTCACGTTACAACATTAGAACACAGCAGTTATATTGGTGAGAATGATTTACTATATGGGTCACGTTACTACATCAGAACATAGCAGTTATATTGGTGAGATTGATTTACTATATGAGTCACGTTACTACATCATAACATAGCAGTTATATTGGTGAGAATGATTTACTATATGAGTCACGTTACATCAGAACATAGCAAGTATATTGGTGAGAATGAATCACTAAAGGATTCACGTTACTACATCAGAACACAGCAGTTATATTGGTGAGAATGATTTACTATATGAGTAACGTTACATCAGAACATAGCAAGTATATTGGTGAGAATAAATCACTAAAGGATTCACGTTACTACATCAGAACAAAGCAGTTATATTGGTGAGAATAAATTACTATAGGATTCACGTTACTACATCAGAACATAGCAGTTATATTGGTGAGATTGATTTACTATATGAGTCACGTTACTACATCAGAACATAGCAGTTACATTGGTGAGATTGATTTACTATATGAGTCACGTTACTACATCAGAACATAGCGGTTATATTGGTGAGAATGATTTACTATATGAGTCACGTTACATCAGAACATAGCAAGCATATTGGTGAGAATGAATCACTAAAGGATTCAGGTTACTACATCAGAACACAGCAGTTATATTGGTGATAATGAATTACTATATGAGTCACGTTACTACATCAGAACATAGCGGTTATATTGGTGAGAATGATTTACTATATGAGTCACGTTACTACATCATAACATAGCAGTTATATTGGTGAGAATGATTTACTATATGAGTGACGTTACATCAGAACATAGCAAGTATATTGGTGAGAATGAATCACTAAAGGATTCACGTTACTACCTCAGAACACAGCAGTTATATTGGTGAGAATAAATTACTATAGGATTCACGTTACTACATCAGAACATAGCAGTTATATACGTGAGAATGAATTACTATATGAGTCACGTTAGTACATCAGAACATAGCAGTTATATTGGTGAGATTGTTTTACTATATGAGTCACGTTACTACATCATAACATAGCAGTTATATTGGTGAGAATGATTTACTATCTGGGTCACGTTACTACATCAGAACATAGCAGTTACATTGGTGAGATTGATTTACTATATGAGTCACGGTACTACATCAGAACATAGCAGTTATATTGGTGAGATGAATTACTATATGAGTCACGTTACTACATCAGAACATAGCGGTTATATTGGTGAGAATGATTTACTATATGAGTGACGTTACATCAGAACATAGCAAGTATATTGGTGAGAATAAATCACTAAAGGATTCACGTTACTACATCAGAACAAAGCAGTTATATTGGTGAGAATAAATTACTATATGAGTCACGTTACTACATCAGAACATAGCGGTTATATTGGTGAGAATGATTTACTATATGAGTAACGTTACATCAGAACATAGCAAGTATATTGGGGAGAATGAATCACTAAAGGATTCACGTTACTACATCAGAACTCAGCAGTTATATTGGTGAGAATAAATTACTATAGGATTCACGTTACTACATCAGAACATAGCAGTTACATTGGTGAGATTGATTTACTATATGAGTCACGTTACTACATCAGGACACAGCAAGTATATTGGTGAGAATGAATTACTATATGATTAATTACCATAGGAGTCACGTTACAACATTAGAACACAGCAGTTATATTGGTGAGAATGAATTACTATATGAGTCACGTTACTACATCAGAACACAGAAATATATTTTCTTCGACTCGTTGATACAGCTGATTGATCGTGTATAGAACCGGACTGGTACCGTTTATGTCGTCTACAGGAATTACGACCTCTTGACAATTTAATATGAGTCATACTTAACAGAAGTATATTGAAGATATACATTCGAAGATAAAAGCGCACAAAATGTCCCCGTGATTGGTGACCACTAACGACTGAAGCCATTCAGAGAATTCAACGCAATCACACAGACTCCCAATATATATAAACGGGATGCACACCATTTAATTATCGGTAGAACGTGCCATCCCCTCGTGCTTAGATTAGCCGCTGACCGGGAATTACAGACGAATAGTCGGTCAGCGGCTTCGGCAAGAGTCGTCAATATTTCATCAAAAACGACCTATTCTGGCCTAATGGTCAAAGGCGCTCACCCAAATTAATGCCGGACTTTTCGGCTGCCTTGGGTCATAATAGACTACAATCCGTCTTATTACAAAAGGAGTTCACGGCTTACGGTTTTATTCATTCCTTCCTACTACAGAATGTATATATAGAGTAGAAACTCCTAGCTACTACAGAATGTATATATAGAGTAGAAACTCCTTCCTACTACAGAATGTATATATAGAGTAGAAACTCCTAGCTACTACAGAATGTATATATAGAGTAGAAACTCCTTCCTACTACAGAATGTATATATAGAGTAGAAACTCCTAGCTACTACAGAATGTATATATAGAGTAGAAACTCCTTCCTACTACAGAATGTATATATAGAGTAGAAACTCCTAGCTACTACAGAATGTATATATAGAGTAGAAACTCCTTCCTACTACAGAATGTATATATAGAGTAGAAACTCCTAGCTACTACAGAATGTATATATGGAGTAGAAACTCCTTCCTACTACAGAATGTATATTTCAAGTAGAAACTCCTTACTACTACAGCATGTATATATAGAGTAGAAACTCCTAGCTACTACAGAATGTATATATAGAGTAGAAACTCCTTCCTACTACAGAATGTATATATAGAGTAGAAACTCCTAACTACTACAGAATGTATATATAGAGTAGAAACTCCTAACTACTACAGAATGTATATATAGAGTAGAAACTCCTAACTACTACAGAATGTATATATAGAGTAGAAACTCCTAACTACTACAGAATGTATATATAGAGTAGAAACTCCTAACTACTACAGAATGTATATATAGAGTAGAAACTCCTAACTACTACAGAATGTATATATAGAGTAGAAACTCCTAACTACTACAGAATGTATATATAGAGTAGAAACTCCTAACTACTACAGAATGTATATATAGAGTAGAAACTCCTAACTACTACAGAATGTATATATAGAGTAGAAACTCCTAACTACTACAGAATGTATATATAGAGTAGAAACTCCTAGCTACTACAGAATGTATATATAGAGTAGAAACTCCTTACTACTACAGAATGTATATATAGAGTAGAAACTCCTAACTACTACAGAATGTATATATAGAGTAGAAACTCCTAACTACTACAGAATGTATATATAGAGTAGAAACTCCTAACTACTACAGAATGTATATATAGAGTAGAAACTCCTAACTACTACAGAATGTATATATAGAGTAGAAACTCCTAACTACTACAGAATGTATATATAGAGTAGAAACTCCTAACTACTACAGAATGTATATATAGAGTAGAAACTCCTAACTACTACAGAATGTATATATAGAGTAGAAACTCCTAACTACTACAGAATGTATATATAGAGTAGAAACTCCTAACTACTACAGAATGTATATATAGAGTAGAAACTCCTAACTACTACAGAATGTATATATAGAGTAGAAACTCCTAACTACTACAGAATGTATATATAGAGTAGAAACTCCTAACTACTACAGAATGTATATATAGAGTAGAAACTCCTAGCTACTACAGAATGTATATATAGAGTAGAAACTCCTTACTACTACAGAATGTATATATAGAGTAGAAACTCCTAACTACTACAGAATGTATATATAGAGTAGAAACTCCTTACTACTACAGAATGTATATATAGAGTAGAAACTCCTAACTACTACAGAATGTATATATAGAGTAGAAACTCCTAACTACTACAGAATGTATATATAGAGTAGAAACTCCTAACTACTACAGAATGTATATATAGAGTAGAAACTCCTAACTACTACAGAATGTATATATAGAGTAGAAACTCCTAACTACTACAGAATGTATATATAGAGTAGAAACTCCTAACTACTACAGAATGTATATATAGAGTAGAAACTCCTAACTACTACAGAATGTATATATAGAGTAGAAACTCCTAACTACTACAGAATGTATATATAGAGTAGAAACTCCTAACTACTACAGAATGTATATATAGAGTAGAAACTCCTAACTACTACAGAATGTATATATAGAGTAGAAACTCCTAACTACTACAGAATGTATATATAGAGTAGAAACTCCTAACTACTACAGAATGTATATATAGAGTAGAAACTCCTAGCTACTACAGAATGTATATATAGAGTAGAAACTCCTTACTACTACAGAATGTATATATAGAGTAGAAACTCCTAACTACTACAGAATGTATATATAGAGTAGAAACTCCTTCCTACTACAGAATGTATATATAGAGTAGAAACTCCTAGCTACTACAGAATGTATATATAGAGTAGAAACTCCTTACTACTACAGAATGTATATATAGAGTAGAAACTCCTAACTACTACAGAATGTATATATAGAGTAGAAACTCCTTACTACTACAGAATGTATATATAGAGTAGAAACTCCTAACTACTACAGAATGTATATATAGAGTAGAAACTCCTAACTACTACAGAATGTATATATAGAGTAGAAACTCCTAACTACTACAGAATGTATATATAGAGTAGAAACTCCTAACTACTACAGAATGTATATATAGAGTAGAAACTCCTAACTACTACAGAATGTATATATAGAGTAGAAACTCCTAACTACTACAGAATGTATATATAGAGTAGAAACTCCTAACTACTACAGAATGTATATATAGAGTAGAAACTCCTAACTACTACAGAATGTATATATAGAGTAGAAACTCCTAACTACTACAGAATGTATATATAGAGTAGAAACTCCTAACTACTACAGAATGTATATATAGAGTAGAAACTCCTAACTACTACAGAATGTATATATAGAGTAGAAACTCCTAACTACTACAGAATGTATATATAGAGTAGAAACTCCTAGCTACTACAGAATGTATATATAGAGTAGAAACTCCTTACTACTACAGAATGTATATATAGAGTAGAAACTCCTAACTACTACAGAATGTATATATAGAGTAGAAACTCCTAACTACTACAGAATGTATATATAGAGTAGAAACTCCTAACTACTACAGAATGTATATATAGAGTAGAAACTCCTAACTACTACAGAATGTATATATAGAGTAGAAACTCCTAACTACTACAGAATGTATATATAGAGTAGAAACTCCTAACTACTACAGAATGTATATATAGAGTAGAAACTCCTAACTACTACAGAATGTATATATAGAGTAGAAACTCCTAACTACTACAGAATGTATATATAGAGTAGAAACTCCTAACTACTACAGAATGTATATATAGAGTAGAAACTCCTAACTACTACAGAATGTATATATAGAGTAGAAACTCCTAACTACTACAGAATGTATATATAGAGTAGAAACTCCTAACTACTACAGAATGTATATATAGAGTAGAAACTCCTAGCTACTACAGAATGTATATATAGAGTAGAAACTCCTTACTACTACAGAATGTATATATAGAGTAGAAACTCCTAACTACTACAGAATGTATATATAGAGTAGAAACTCCTAACTACTACAGAATGTATATATAGAGTAGAAACTCCTAACTACTACAGAATGTATATATAGAGTAGAAACTCCTAACTACTACAGAATGTATATATAGAGTAGAAACTCCTAACTACTACAGAATGTATATATAGAGTAGAAACTCCTAACTACTACAGAATGTATATATAGAGTAGAAACTCCTAACTACTACAGAATGTATATATAGAGTAGAAACTCCTAACTACTACAGAATGTATATATAGAGTAGAAACTCCTAACTACTACAGAATGTATATATAGAGTAGAAACTCCTAACTACTACAGAATGTATATATAGAGTAGAAACTCCTAACTACTACAGAATGTATATATAGAGTAGAAACTCCTAACTACTACAGAATGTATATATAGAGTAGAAACTCCTAGCTACTACAGAATGTATATATAGAGTAGAAACTCCTTACTACTACAGAATGTATATATAGAGTAGAAACTCCTTACTACTATAAAATGTATATATAGAGTAGAAACTCCTAACTACTACAGAATATATATATAGATTAGAACTCCTTCCTACTACAGAATGTATATATAGAGAAGAAACTCCTTACTACTACAGAATGTATATATAGAGTAGAAACTCCTTACTACTACAGAATATATATATAGATTAGAAACTCCTTCCTAATACAGAATGTATATATAGAGTAGAACCTCCTTCCTACTACAGAATGTATATATCAAGTAGAACCTCCTTACTACTACAGAATGTATATATAGAGTAGAAACTCCTTCCTACTACAGAATGTATATATAGAGTAGAAACTCCTTACTACTACAGAATGTATATATAGAGTAGAAACTCCTTCCTACTACAGAATGTATATATAAGGTAGAAACTCCTAAATACTACAGAATGTATATATAGAGTAGAACCTCCTTCCTACTACAGAATGTATATAGAGAGTAGAAACTCCTAACGACTACAGAATGTATATATAGAGTAGAAACTCCTAACTACTACAGAATGTATATATATAGTAGAAACTCCTTCCTACTACAGAATGTATATATAAAGTAGAACCTCCTTACAACTACAGAATGTATATATAGGGTAGAAACTCCTAACTACTACAGAATCTATATATAGAGTAGAAAGTGTGTTTCCAGCAGTTATACGTAGTAGGTGACCTATCCTAACGAGGTTATGGAGGACCTGTCTACTGTAGCAGTGTGTTTTCAGTAGCTATACGTAGTAGGTGACCTATCCTAACGAGGTTATGGAGGACCTGTCTACTGTAGCAGTGTGTTTCTATCAGCTATACGTAGTAGGTGACCTATCCTAACGAGGTTATGGAGGACCTGTCTACTGTAGCAGTGTGTTTC
>NW_018407200.1:339959-351382 GCF_002113885.1 Mizuhopecten yessoensis | reverse complement strand
GTTATGGAGGACCTGTCTACTGTAGCAGTGTGTTTCCAGTAGCTATAGGTAGTAGGTGACCTATCCTAACGAGGTTATGGAGGACCTGTCTACTGTAGCAGTGTGTTTCTATCAACTATACGTAGTAGGTGACCAATCCTAACGATGTTATGGAGAACCTGTCTACTGTAGTAGTGTGTTTCCAGTAGCTATACGTAGTAGGTGACCTATCCTAACGAGGTTATGGAGGCCCTGTCTACTGTAGCAGTGTGTTTCCATCACCTATACGTAGTAAGTGACTTATCCTAATGAGGTTATGGAGGAACTGTCTACTGTAGCAGTGTGTTTCCTGTAGCTATACGTAGTAAGTGACCTATCCTAACGATGTTATGGAGGACATGTCTACTGTAGCAGTGTGTTTCTATCAGCTATACGTAGTAGGAGACCTATCCTAACGACGTTATGGAGGACCTGTCTACTGTAGCAGTGTGTTTCTATCACCTATAGGTAGTAGGTGACCTATCCTAACGAGGTTATGGAGGCCCTGTCTACTGTAGCAGTGTGTTTCTATCAACTATACGTAGTAGGTGACCAATCCTAACGAGGTTATGGAGAACCTGTCTACTGTAGCAGTGTGTTTCCAGAAGCTATACGTAGTAAGTGACCTATCCTAACGATGTTATGGAGGACATGTCTACTGTAGCAGTGTGTTTCTATCAGCTATTCGTAGTAGGTGACCTATCCTAACGAGGTTATGGAGGCCCTGTCTACTGTAGCAGTGTGTTTCCATCACCTATACGTAGTAAGTGAACTATCCTAATGAGGTTATGGAGGACCTGTCTACTGTTGCAGTGTGTTTCCTGTAGCTATACGTAGCAAGTGACTTTTCCTTACGAGGTTATGGAGGACCTGTCTACTGTAGCAGTCTAACGAGGTTATGGAGGAACTGTCTACTGTAGCAGTGTCTTTCCAGAAACTATTCGTAGTAAGTGACCTATCCTAATGAGATTATGGAGGACCTGTCTACTGTAGCAGTGTTTTTCCAGAAACTATTCGTAGTAGGTTACCTATCCTAACGAGGTTATAGAGGACCTGTCTACTGTAGCATTGTGTTTCCTGTAGCTATACGTAGCAAGTGACTCTTCCTTACGAGGTTATGGAGGACCTGACTGTAGCAGTGTGTTTCCAGTAGCTATACGTAGTAGGTGTCCTATCCTAACGAGGTTATAGAGGACCTGTCTACTGTAGCAGGGTGTTTCCAGTAGCTATACGTAGTAGGTGTCCTATCCTAACGAGGTTATAGAGGACCTGTCTACTGTAGCAGGGTGTTTCCAGTAGCTATACGTAGTAGGTGTCCTATCCTAACGAGGTTATAGAGGACCTGTCTACTGTAGCATTGTGGTTCCTGTAGCTATACGTAGCAAGTGGCTTTTCCTTACGAGGTTATGGAGGACCTGTATACTGTAGCAGTGTGTTTCTAGCAGCTATACGTAGTAGGTGCCCTACCCTAACGAGGTTATGGAGGACCTACTGTAGCAGTGTGTTTCTATCAGCTATCCGTAGTAGGTGAACTATCCTAACGAGGTTATGTAGGACCTGTCTACTGTAGCAATGTGTTTCCTGTAGCTATATGTAGCAAGTGACTTTTCCTTCCGAGGTTATGGAGGACCTGACTGTAGCAGTGTGTTTCCAGAAACTATTCGTAGTAGGTTACCTATCCTAACGAGGTTATAGAGGACCTGTCTACTGTAGCAGGGTCTTTCCAGAAACTATTCGTAGTAGGTTACCTATCCTAACGAGGTTATAGAGGACCTGTCTACTGTAGTAGTGTGGTTCCTGTAGCTATACGTAGTAGGTGTCCTATCCTAACGAGGTTATGGAGGACCTGTCTACTGTAGCAGTGTCTTTCCAGAAACTATTCGTAGTAGGTGACCTATCCTAATGAGGTTATGGAGGACCTGTCTACTGTAGCAGTGTGTTTCCAGAAACTATTCGTAGTAGGTGGCCTATCCTAATGAGGTTATGGAGGACCCGTCTACTGTAGCAGTGTGTTTCTTGTAGCTCTACGTAGCAAGTGACTTTTCCTAACGAGGTATGGAGGACCTGTATACTGTAGCAGTGTGTTTCTTGTAGCTCTACGTAGCAAGTGACTTTTCCTAACGAGGTTATGGGGGACCTGTCTACTGTAGCAGTTTGTTTCTATCAGCTATACGTAGTAGGTGCCCTACCCTAACGAGGTTATGGAGGACCTGTCTACTGTAGCAGTGTGTTTCTTGTAGCTATACGTAGCAAGTGACTTTTCCTAACGAGGTATGGAGGACCTGTCTACTGTAGCAGTGTGTTTCTATCAGCTATACGTAGTAGGTGACCTATCCTAACGACGTTATGGAGGACCTGTCTACTGTAGCATTGTGTTTCCTGTAGCTATACGTAGTAAGTGACCTATCCTAATGATGTTATGGAGGACCTGTCTACTGTAGCAGTGTGTTTCCATCACCTATACGTAGTAAGTGACCTATCCTAATGAGTCTACTGTAGCAGTGTGTTTCCAGTAGCTATACGTAGTAAGTGACCTATCCTAACGATGTTATGGAGGACCTGTCTACTGTAGCAGAGTGTTTCCATCACCTATACGTAGTAAGTGACCTATCCTAATGAGGTTATGGAGGACCTGTCTACTGTTGCAGTGTGTTTCCTGTAGCTATACGTAGTAGGTGACCTATCTTAACGAGGTTATGGAGGACCTGTCTACTGTAGCAGTGTGTTTCTAGCACCTATACGTAGTAGGTGACCTATCCTAACGAAGTAATGGAGGACCTGTCTACTGTAGCAGTGTGGTTCCTGTAGCTATACGTAGTAAGTGACCTATCCAAACGAGGTATGGATGACCTGTCTACTGTAGCAGTGTGTTTCTAGCACCTATACGTAGTAGGTGACCTATCCTAACGAGGTTCTGGAGGACCTGTCTACTGTACCAGTGTGTTTCTATCAGCTATACGTAGTAAGTGACCTATCCTAATGAGGTTATGGATGACCTGTCTACTGTTGCAGTGTGTTTCCTGTAGATATACGTAGTAGGTGACCTATCTTAACGAGGTTATGGAGGCCCTGTCTAGTGTAGGTGACCTATCCTAACGAGGTTATGGTGGACCTGTCTACTGTAGCAGTGTGTTTCTAGGAGCTATACGTAGTAGGTGACCTATCCTAACGACGTTATGGAGGACCTGTCTACAGTAGCAGTGTGTTTCCAGTAGCTATACGTAATAGGTGACCTATCACTGTAGCAGTGTGTTTCTATCAGCTATCCGTAGTAGGTGACCTATCCTAACGAGGTTCTGGAGGACCTGTCTACCTAACGACGTTATGGAGGACCTGTCTACAGTAGCAGTGTGTTTCCAGTAGCTATACGTAGCTCACGAGGTTATGGAGGACCTGTCTACTGTAGTAGCAGTCTGTTTCCTGTAGCTATACGTAGTAAGTGACATATCCTAACGAGGTTATGGAGGACATGTCTAGTGTAGCAGTGTGTTTCCAGTAGCTATACGTAGCTCACGAGGTTATGGAGGACCTGTCTACTGTAGTAGCAGTCTGTTTCCTGTAGCTATACGTAGTAAGTGACCTATCCAAACGAGGTATGGATGACCTGTCTACTGTAGCAGTGTGTTTCTAGTAGCTATACGAAGTTGGTGACCTATCCTAACGAGGTTATGGAGGCCCTGTCTACTGTAGCAGTGTGTTTCCAGATACGTAGTAAGTGACCTATCCTAACGAGGTTATGAAGGAACTGTCTATTGTAGCTGTGTGTTTTCAGTAGCTATAGGTAGTAAGTGACCTATCCTAACGAGGTTATGAAGGAACTGTCTATTGTAGCTGTGTGTTTTCAGTAGCTATAGGTAGGTTATGGAGGACCTGTCTACTGTAGCAGTAGACAGGTCCTCCATAACCTCATTAGGATAGGTCACATACTACGTATAGCTACTGGCAACACACTGCTACAGTAGACAGGTCCTCCATAATCTCATTAGGAACTACGTATAGCTGATAGAAACACACTGCCACAGTAGACAGGTCCTCCATAACCTCGTTAGGAAAAGTCACTTGCTACGTATAGCTACAGGAAACACACTGCAACAGGAGACAGGTCCTCCATAACCTCATTAGGATAGGTCACATACTACGTATAGCTACTGGCAACACACTGCTACAGTAGACAGGTCCTCCACGTATAGCTACTGGAAACACACTGCTACTGTAGACAGGTTCTCCATAACCTCGTTAGGATAGGTCATCTACTACGTATAGCTGATAGAGGTCACATACTACGTATAGCTACTGGCAACACACTGCTACAGTAGACAGGTCCTCCATAACTCGTTAAGATAGGTCACCTACTACGTATAGCTGATAGAAACACCCTGCTACAGTGGACAGGTCCTCCATAACCTCGTTAGGATATGTCACTTACTACGTATAGCTACTGGAAACACACTTTAGGATAGGTCACCTACTACGTATAGCTACAGGACACACACTGCAACAGTAGACAGGTCCTCCATAACCTCATTAGGATAGGTCACCTACTACGAATAGTTTCTGGAAACACACACTACCTATAGCTTCTTGAAACACACTGCTACAGTAGACAGGTCCTCAAGTGACCTATCCTAACGATGTTATGGAGGACCTTTCTACTGTAGCAGTGTGTTTAGGACCTGTCTACTGTAGCAGTGTGTTTCCTGTAGCTATACGTAGCAGGTGACCTATCCTAACGAGGTTATGGAGGCCCTGTCTACTGTAGCAGTGTGGTTCCTGTAGCTATACGTAGTAAGTGACCTATCCTAATGAGGTTATGGATGACCTGTCTACTGTTGCAGTGTGTTTCCTGTAGCTATCCGTAGTAGGTGACCTATCTTAACGAGGTTATGGAGGACCTGTCTCCTGTAGCAGTGTGTTTCTATCACCTATACGTAGTAGGTGCCCTATCCTAACGAGGTTATGGAGGACCTGTTTACTGTAGCAGTGTGTTTCTATCAGCTATAAGGAAGTAAGAGTTTCCTGTAGCTATACGTAGTAGGTGACCAATCCTGACGATGTTATGGAGGACCTGTCTACTTGTTTCCAGTAGCTATACGTAGTAAGTGACCTATCCGAACGATGTTATGAAGGACCTGTCTACTGCAGCAGTGTGTTTCTATCCCTAACGAGGTTATAGAGGACCTGTCTACTGTAGCAGTGTGTTTTTATCAGCTATCTGTAGTAGGAGACCTATCCTGGAGGACCTGTCTACTGTTGCAGTGTGTTTCCTGTAGCTATACGTAGTGGGTGACCTATCTTAACGAGGTTATGGAGGACCTGTCTCCTGTAGCAGTGTGTTTCTATCACCTATACGTAGTAGGTGCCCTATCCTAACGAGGTTATGGAGGACCTGTTATACGTAGTAGGTGACCAATCCTGACGATGTTATGGAGGACCTGTCTACTTGTTTCCAGTAGCTATACGTAGTAAGTGACATATCCTAACGAGGTTATGGAGGACATGTCTACTGAAGCAGTGTGTTTCCAGTAGCTATACGTAGCTCACGAGGTTATGGAGGACCTGTCTACTGTAGCAGTCTGTTTCCTGTAGCTATACGTAGTAAGTGACCTATCGTAACCTGTCTACTGTAGCAGTGTGTTTCCAGATACGTAGTAAGTGACCTATCCTAACGAGGTTATGAAGGAACTGTCTATTGTAGCTGTGTGTTTTCAGTAGCTATAGGTAGTAAGTGACCTATCCTAACGAGGTTATGAAGGAACTGTCTATTGTAGCTGTGTGTTTTCAGTAGCTATAGGTAGTAAGTGGCCTATCCTAACGAGGTTATGGAGGACCTGTTTACTGTAGCAGTGTGTTTCTATCAGCTATACGTAGTACGTGACCTATCCTACCGAGGTTATGGAGGCCCTGTCTACTGTAGCAGTGTGGTTCCTGTAGCTATACGTAGTAAGTGACCTATCGTAACGAGGTCATGGAGGACCTGTCTACTGTAGCAGTGTGTTTCTATCAGCTATCTGTAGTAGGAGACCTATCCTAACGAGGTTATGGAGGACCTGTCTACTGTAGCAGTGTGTTTCCAGAAACTATTCGTAGTAGGTGACCTATCCTAACGAGGTTATGGAGGACATGTCTACTGTAGCAATGTGTTTCCAGTAGCTATACGTAGTAAGTGACCTATCCTAACGATGTTATGAAGGACCTGTCTACTGCAGCAGTGTGTTTCTATCAGCTATACGTAGTATGTGACCTATCCTAACGAGGTTATGGAGGACCTGTCTACTGTAGCAGTCTGTTTCCTGGAGCTATATGTAGAGTAGGTGACCTATCCTAACGAGGTTATGGAGGCCCTGTCTACTGTAGCAGTGTGTTTCCAGAAGGGTTCCTGTAGCTATACGTAGTAAGTTACCTATCGTAACGAGGTCATGGAGGACCTGTCTACTGTAGCAGTGTGTTTACTGTAGCTATACGTAGTAAGTGACCTATCGTAACGAGGTCAAGGAGGACCTGTCTACTGTAGCAGTGTGTTTCCGGAAGCTATACGTAGTAGGTGACCTATCCTAACGAGGTTATGGAGGACCTCTATCCTAACGAGGTTATGGAGGACCTGTCTACTGTAGCAGTGTGTTTCCTGTAGCTATACGTAGTAAGGGACCTATCGTAACGAGGTCAAGGAGGACCTGTCTACTGTAGCAGTGTGTTTCCAGTAGCTATACGTAGTAAGTGACCTATCCTAACGATGTTATGAAGGACCTGTCTACTGCAGCAGTGTGTTTCTATCAGCTATACGTAGTAGGTGACCTATCCTAACGATGTTATGGAGGACCTGTCTACTGTAGCAGTGTGTTTACTGTAGCTATACGTAGTAAGTGACCTATCGTAACGAGGTTATGGAGGACCTGTCTACTGTAGCAGTCTGCAGTGTGTTTCCTGTAGCTATACGTAGTAAGTGACCTATCGTAACGAGGTCAAGGAGTACCTGTCTACTGTAGCAGTGTGTTTCCGGAAGCTATACGTAGCAGGTGACCTATCCTAACGAGGTTATGGAGGACCTGGCTACTGTAGCCGTGTGTTTCTATCAGCTATACGTAGTAGTTGACCTATCCTAACGAGGTCATGGAGGACCTGTCTACTGTAGCAGTGTGTTTCTATCAGCTATACGTAGTAGGTGATCTATCCTAACGAGGTTATGGAGGACCTGTCTACTGTAGCCGTGTGTTTCTATCAGCTATACGTAGTAGTTGACCTATCCTAACGAGGTTATGGAGGACCTGTCTACTGTAGCAGTGTGTTTCCTGTAGCTATACGTAGTAGGTGACCTATCCTAACGAGGTATGGAGGACCTGTCTACTGTAGCAGTGTGTTTCTATCAGCTATACGTAGTAGGTGACCTATCCTAACGAGGGTATGGAGGACCTGTCTACTGTAGCAGTGTGTTTCCAGTAGCTGTCTACTGTAGCAGTGTGTTTCCTGTAGCTATACGTAGTAGGTAACCTATCCTAACGATGTTATGGAGGACCTTTCAACTGTACCAGTGTGTTTCCATAAGCAATTCGTAGTAAGTGACCTATCCTAACGAGGTTATGGAGGACCTGTCTACTGTAGCAGTGTGTTTCCAGTAGCAATTCGTAGTCGGTGACCTATCCTAACGAGGTTATAGAGGACCTGTCTACTGTAACAGTGTGTTTCTATCAGCTATACGTAGCAGGTGACCTATCCTAACGAGATTATGGAGGACCTGTCTACTGTAGCAGTGTGTTTCCAGTAGCTATACGTAATAGGTGACCTATCCTAACGATGTTATGGAGGACCTTTCTACTGTAGCAGTGTGTTTCCAGCAGATATACGTAGTAGGTGACCTATCTTAACGAGGTTATGGAGGACCTGTCTAGTGTAGCAGTGTGTTTCATGTAGCTATACGTAGTAAGCGACCTATCCTAACGAGGTTATGGAAGACCTGTCTACTGTAGCAGTGTGTATCCTGTAGCCATACATAGTAAGCGACCTATCCTAGCGAGGTTATGGAGGACCTGTCTACTGTAGCAGTGTGTTTCCAGAAGCTATAGGTAGTAAGTGACAAATCCTAACGAGGTTATAAGGACCTGTCTACTGTAGCAGTGTGTTTCTATCAGCAATACGTAGTAGGTGACCTATTCTAACGAGGTTATGGAGGACCTGTCTACTGTAGCACTTTGTTTCCTGTAGCTATACGTAGTAAGTGACCTATCCAAACGAGGTATGGAGGACCTGTCTACTGTAGCAGTGTGTTTCTATCAGCTATACGTAGTAGGTGACCTATCCTAACGAGGTTATGGAGGACCTGTCTACTGTAGCAGTCTGTTTCCTGGAGCTATATGTAGTAAGTGACCTATCCTAATGAGGTATGGAGAACCTGTCCACCGTAGCATCGTGGTTTCAGAAGCTAAACATAGTAGGTGACCTATCCTAACGATGTTATGAAGGACCTGTCTATTGTAGCAGTGTGTTTCCAGAAGCTAAACGTAGTAGGTGACCTATCCTAACGATGTTATGGAGGACCTATCTACTGTAGCAGTGTGGTTCCAGCAGCTATAAATAGTAGGTGACCTATCCTAGCGATGTTATGGAGGAACTGTCTACTGTAGCAGTGTGTTTACAGCAGCTATAGGTAGTAGGTGACCTATCCTAACGAGGTTATGGAGGATCTGTCTACTGTAACAGTGTGTTTCTATCAGCTATACGTAGTAGGTGACCTATCCTAACGAGGTTATGGAGGACCTGTCTACTGTAGCCGTGTGTTTCTATCAGATATACGTAGTAGTTGACCTATCCTAACGAGGTTATGGAGAACCTGTCTACTGTAGCAGTGTGTTTCCAGCAGCTATACGTAGTAGGTGACCTATCCTAACGAAGTAATGGAGGACCAGTCTACTGTAGCAGTGTGTTTCCTGTAGCTATACGTAGTAGGTGACCGATCCTAACGAGGTTATGGAGGACCTGTCTACTGTAGCAGTGTGTTCCAGTAGCTATACGTAGTAAGTGACCTATCCTAACGAAGTTATGGAGGACCTGTCTACTGTAGCGGTGTGTTTCCAGAAGCTATACGTAGTAGGTGACCTATCCTAACGAAGTAATGGAGGACCTGTCTACTGTAGCAGTGTGTTCCAGTAGCTATACGGAGTAAGTGACCTATCCTAACGAAGTTATGGATGACCTGTCTACTGTTTCTGTGTGTTTCTATCAGCTATACGTAGTAGGTGACCTATCCTAACCAGGTTCTGGAGGACCTGTCTGCTGAAGCAGTGTTTTTCCAGCTCCTAACGAGGTTATGGAGGACCTGTCTACTGTTGCAGTGAGTTTCTATCAGCTATACGTAGTAGGTGACCTATCCTAACGAGGTTCTGGAGGACCTGTCTGCTGAAGCAGTGTTTTTCCAGCAGATATACGTAGTTTGTGACCTATCCTGACGAGGTTATGGAGGACCTGTCTACTGTAGCAGTGTGTTTCCAGTAGCTATACGTAGTAAGTGACCTATCCTAACGAGGTTATGAAGGAACTGTCTATTGTAGCTGTGTGTTTTCAGTAGCTATAGGTAGTAAGTGACCTATCCTAACGAGGTTATGGAGGACCTGTCTACTGAAGCAGTGTGTTTCCAGTAGCTATACCTAGTAGGTGACCTATCCTAATGAGGTTATGGAGGACCTGTCTACAGAAGGAGTGTGTTTCCAGTAGCTATACGTAGTAAGTGACCTATCCTAACGAGGTGTGTTTTTTCAGTAGCTATTCGTAGTAGGTGACCTATCCTAACGAGGTTATTGAAGACCTGTATACTGTAGCAGTGTGTTTCCAGTGCCATACGTAGTAAGTGACCTATCCTAACGAGCTTATGGAGGACCTGTCTACTGAAGCAGTGTGTTTCCAGTAGCTATACCTAGTAAGTGACCTATCCTAACGAGGTTATGAAGGAACTGTCTATTGTAGCTGTGTGTTTTCAGTAGCTATAGGGAGTAAGTGACCTATCCTAACGAGGTTATGGAGGAACTGTCTATTGTAGCTGTGTGTTTTCCGTAGCTATCTATACGTAGTAGTTGACCTATCCTAACGTGGTTATGGAGGACCTGTCTCGTAGGTGACCTATCCTAACGAGGTTATTGAAGACCTGTATACTGTAGCAGTGTGTTTCCAGTGCCATACGTAGTAAGTGACCTATCCTAAGGAGGTTATGGAGGACCTGTCTACTGAAGCAGTGTGTTTCCAGTAGCTATCCCTAGTAGGTGACCTATCCTAATGAGGTTATGGAGGACATGTCTACTGTAGCAGTGTGTTTCCTGTAGCTATACGTAGTAGCTGTGGAGGACCTGTCTACTGTAGCAGTGTGTTGCCAGAGGTTATGGAGGACCTGTCTACTGTCTACTGTAGCAGTGTGTTTCCAGCAGCTATACGTAGTAAGTGACCTATCCTAACGAGGTTAATGAGGACCTGTCTACAGTAGCAGTGTGTTTTTTCAGTAGCTATTCGTAGTAGGTGACCTATCCTAACGAGGTTGTGGAGGACCTGTCTACTGTAGCAGTGTGTTTCCAGAAGCTATACGTAGTAGGTGACCTGACCCTAAGGAGGTTGTGGAGGACCTGTCTACTGTAGCAGTGTGTTTCTATCACCTATACGTAGTAGGTGACCTATCCTAACGAGGTTATGGAAGACCTGTATACTGTAGCAGTGTGTTTCCAGTGCCATACGTAGTAAGTGACCTATCCTAACGAGGTTAGGGAGGACCTGTCTACTGTAGCAGTGTGTTTCCAGTAGCTATACGTAGTAGGTGACCTATCCTAACGAGGTTATGAAAGACCTGTATACTGTAGCAGTGTGTTTCCAGTAGCTATACGTAGTAAGTGACCTATTCTAACCAGGTAATGGAGGACCTGTCTACTGTAGCAGTGTGTTGCCAGTAGCTATACGTAGTATGTGACCTATCCTAATGAGGTTATGGAGGACCTGTCTACTGTAGCAGTGTGTTTCCTGTAGCTATACGTAGTAAGTGACATATCCTAATAAGGTTATGGAGGACATGTCTACTGTAGCAGTGTGTTTCCTGTAGCTATACGTAGTAAGTGACCTATCCTAAGGAGGTTATGAGGACCTGTCTACTGTAGCAGTGTGTTTCCTGTAGCTATACGTAGTAAGTGACCTATCCTAATGAGGTTATGGAGGACATGTCTACTGTAGCAGTGTTTTTCCTGTAGCTATACGTAGTAAGTGGCCTATCCTAACGAGGTTATGAAGGACCTGTCTACTGTAGCAGTGTGTTTCCAGTAGCTATACGTAGTAAGTGACCTATCCTAATGAGGTTATGGAGGACCTGTCTACTGTAGCTATACGTAGTAAGTGACCTATCCTAACGAGGTTATGGAGAACCTGTCTACTGTAGCAGTGAGTTT
>NW_018407200.1:336913-337419 GCF_002113885.1 Mizuhopecten yessoensis | reverse complement strand
TAGTAGGTGACCTATCCTAACGAGGTTATGGAGGACCTGTTTACTGTAGCAGTGTGTTTCTATCCGCTATAAGGAAGTAATTGACCAATCCTAACGAGGTTATGGAGGACCTGTCTACTGTAGCAGTGTGTTTCCAGAAGCTATACGTAGTAGGTGACCTATCCTAACGAGGTTATGGAAGACCTGTCTACTGTAGCAGCGGGTGTTTCTATCCGCTATAAGGAAGTAATTGACCAATACTAACGAGGTTATGGAGGACCTGTCTACTGTAGCAGTGTGTTTCCAGCAGCTATTCGTAGTAAGTGACCTATCGTAACGAGGTATGGAGGACCTGTCTACTGCAGCAGTGTGTTTCCAGAAGCTATACGTAGTAGGTGACCTATCCTAACGAGGTTATGGAGGACATGTCTACTGTAGCAGTGTGTCTCTATCAGCTATACGTAGTAGGTGACCTATCCTAACGATGTTATGAAGGACCTGTCTACTGCAGCAGTGTGTTTCTATCG
>NW_018407200.1:332098-332234 GCF_002113885.1 Mizuhopecten yessoensis | reverse complement strand
TTATGGAGGACCTGTCTACTGTAGCAGTGTGTTTCCTGTAGCTATTCGTAGTAGGTGACCTATCCTAACGAGAGTATGGAGGACCTGTCTACCGTAGCAGTGTGTTTCCTGTAGCTATACGTAGTAGGTGACCTAA
>NW_018407200.1:272857-327633 GCF_002113885.1 Mizuhopecten yessoensis | reverse complement strand
AGTATGATAGAGTAGTGTTACAACATTGTTTCAGTAATAATAGAATAATGTTACAGTATGATACAGTAGTGTTACACCATTTATCAGTAATAATATAACAACGTTACAGTATGATACAGTAGTGTGACATCATTGTTTCAGTAATAATAGAATAATGTTACAGTATGATACAGTAGTGTTACATCATTGTTTCGGTAATAATAGAACAATGTTACAGTATGATAGAGAAGTGTTACAACATTGTTTCAGTAAAAATAGAACAATGTTACAGTATGATACAGTAGTGTTACACCATTGATCAGTAATAATATAACAACGTTACAGTATGATACAGTACTGTGACATCATTATTTCAGTAATAATAGAACAATGTTACAGTATAATAGACTAGTGTTACATCATTGTTTCAGTAATAATAGAACAATGTTACAGTATGACACAGTAGTGTGCCATCATTGTTTCAGTAATAATATAACAACGTTACAGTATGATACAGTACTGTGACATCATTATTTCAGTAATAATATAACAATGTTACAGTATGATACAGTAGTGTGCCATCATTGTTTCGGTAATAATAGAACAATGTTACAGTATGACACAGTAGTGTGCCATCATTGTTGCAGTAATAAAAGAACAAAGTTACAGTATGATACAGCAGTGTTACAACATTGTTTCAGTAATAATAGAACAACGTTATGGTATGATACAGTAGTGTGACATCATTGTTTCAGTAATATTAGAACAATGTTACAGTATGATAGAGTAGTGTTACAACATTGTTTCAGTAATAATAGAATAATGTTACAGTATAATAGACTAGTGTTCATCATTGTTTCAGTAATATTAGAACAACGTTATTGTATGATACAGTAGTGTGACATCATTTATCAGTAATAATATAACAACGTTACAGGATGATACAGTACTGTGACATCATTATTTCAACTACTGTATCATACCATAACGTTGTTCTAATATTACTGAAACAATGATGAACACTAGTCTATTATACTGTAACATTATTCTATTATTACTGAAACAATGACGTCACACTACTGTATCATACAATAATGTAATATTACTGTATCATACTGTAACATTGTTCTATTTTTACTGAAACAATGTTGTAACACTTCTCTATCATACTGTAACATTGTTCTATTTTTACTGAAACAATGTTGTAACACTGCTGTATCATACTGTAACTTTGTTCTTTTATTACTGAAACAATGATGGCACACTACCCTATCATACTGTAACATTGTTCTAATATTACTGAAACAATGATGAACACTAGTCTATTATACTGTAACATTGTTATATTATTACTGATCAATGGTGTAACACTACTGTATCATCATTGATCAGTAATAATATAACAACGTTACAGTATGATACAGTAGTGTTACATTAATTGTTTTAGTAATAAAAGAACAAAGTTACAGTATGATACAGTAGTGTTACATTAATTGTTTCAGTAATACTAGAACAATGTTACATTATGATACAGTAGTGTGACATCATTGATCAGTAATAAAAGAACAAAGTTACAGTATGATACAGCAGTGTTACAACATTGTTTCAGTAAAAATAGAACAATGTTACAGTATGATACAGTAGTGTTACACCATTGATCAGTAATAATATAACAACGTTACAGTATGATACAGTACTGTGACATCATTATTTCAGTAATAATAGAACAATGGTACAGTATGATACAGTAGTGTGACATCATTGATCAGTAATAATATAACAATGTTACAGTATAATAGACTAGTGTTGTATCATTGTTTCAGTAATAATATAACAATGTTACAGTATAATAGACTAGTGTTACATAATTGTTTCAGGAATATTAGAACAACGTTATGCTATGATACAGTAGTGTGCCATCATTGTTTCAGTAATAATATAACAACGTTACAGTATGATACAGTAGTGTGACATCATTGATCAGTAATAATATAACAATGTTACAGTATAATAGACTAGTGTTACATAATTGTTTCAGTAATATTAGAACAACGTTATGGTATGATACAGTAGTGTGACATCATTGTTTCAGTAATAATTGAACAATGTTACAGTATGATACAGTAGTGTTACACTCTTGATCAGTAATAATAGAACAACGTTATGGTAATATACAGTAGTGTTACATTAATTGCTTCAGTAATACTAGAACAATGTTACATTATGATACAGTAGTGTGACATCATTGATTAGTAATAATAGAACAACGTTACAGTATGATACAGTACTGTGACATCATTATTTCAGTAATAATATAACAATGTTACAGTATGATACAGTAATATTACATTATTGTGCCAGTTTTAATAGTATATTTCATTTCATTTCATCATATGTTATTGAGTAAACAATAGGATTGAACAGCAGGTTAGGCATATATAAGTTCTCTCCTTAGGTTGATATGACAAAAACAAAGATGAATGAATTGGTTTGTAAGAAAATATTGATGCAAATTATATATAATTAGTAGTATAGATCCCCAGCCTATATATAGCAGATGGTATAAGGGAGATAATTCCATGTATGTTTCAAATACATATAAATATTTAATTGATATTTTTAGCTATGCAATGCTCTTATCAAAAAGTCAATCATAATTAATTAGTAATAGGAAAGCAATGCCCTAATGATATATTAAACAGAGAAATTGCTACAATTGTATTTAAATGTTTTGCAAGTCATTAATGCCCCCTGTTGATACCCTGCTGCTGTTGCATGAAGTAGTTAAAAGTATAGAACTATTTAGTATCAATATATATCATTGGTAGGAGTGATAAAAAGTAAGGGATACAACAACATCAAAATATAAAAAATAAAATGAGGCAATTCAGCTAGAAGATTTTAAAATGTAGTGTATGTGTAAGATGTATTGCCAGTGTTCTATGTGTAAATCTTTCATGCCATCGAGTTTCAGACAAAAAAGTCTCTAACGGCCTCTACCGTTCAATTATCATCCACTCGAGAAGATTCCAGATTCAACCACAGAACACTTAGCATTCAAACTTAGCACATTTATGTTTTACTTTATTGCACCCATCAGTAAAAAAGCACCCAAAGCTTAATCCTTTAGGTGTATAGTATAAACATCAATGTATATATAACAATCAGTAGAATCACATAATGGTTTAAGAACAGTATTTTATCAGTTATGACTATATAGAACAAAACTTATAGATTGTTTTGATTAATTAAACAAGCCTTCTTGTGTTGTATATATATATTGAACACTATCAAGTATATATTTATTTTTAGTATTGTTTAACATAGTGCTTCCATTAAGAAGTATTTTAGTATCAAGATTAACAAGACACACTTCAAAAATCTCATTTATTAGAGTCTGTCTCTCATCACTATACATTAGACATTGTAAAAGATAATGTGTAGCAGTTTCATAAGCATCACCACACAGACAAGATGGAGACTCTTTCAAGTGATCTTTGAACAGATCATAGTTCAGGTTACTCGCCTCATTTCTCAGTTGACATAAGATTATGTTACCCTTTCTGCTTTCACAATTTTTAAATACATCCGAGATATCACTATTAAAATTGATTTCATTATATACCTTGGCCTTAAATTTATTAAGAGTAGGGGAATGTACTGTATCATTTTCAAGTCCATTGAACTTTTGCACATTACTGGGAAGATACTTTTAGCATAGGATTCTGTACGACATAGTGGCGGGTTAAACATTCTTACATTTCTTAGAGTATACCTATCATTTTCTGGGTTATGAATACGAGGATCAATGATGTCATGGAGGTATGTGGGTGATAAATTGTTAGTTATTTTATACATCTGAATTAGCTTATGGTTCATCCTTCGATCAGACAGAGATTGGTGTGATGTACCTTTCCTTAGGCCTGTGATAATCCTTGCAGCTGCTAGTTGTACAGATTCTAATAAAATTTCAAGATTTTCAGAGCAGTTGTCCCAGACAATATCTGCATATTCAAGCATTGGACGGATAAATGTTGTATATATTTTGCATAGTGATTTCCTATCAATCTTATATTTCAGATACCTAAGCATGTTTATTCTTGTACTAGCCTTTTCATATATTAATTGAATATGGGAAGACCAAGTGCCATCTTCAGAAAAAGTTAATCCAAGATGTTTGTGATCATGGGCATTATCTACACAAGTATTAGAGAAATTAATTAGAGGATGGATAGGTTCTTTTTTTCTAGAAAAAAAATAGTGATTTGGTTTTAGAGGGGTTAAATTTAATGTCCCATGTACTAGCCCAGTTGTTAATTATATCTAGGTCTTGGTTAAGATAATCTGCTGCTAGTTGTGGGTTTTCGTCTCCGATGACATATAATGAAGTATCGTCTGCAAACAGCTTAATGTTACTCTGGACTATATCAGTGACGTCATTAATGTATAATAGAAATTAAAAAAATGACCGAGAACTGATCCCTGAGGAACACCGGCATTAACAACCCTAAAAGAAGAAAAATGACCTTCAGTTAGAACTCTCTGCTTTCTATCTTCAAGATAATTATCAAACCAGTTAAAAACATTGCCTGATATACCATATGCTATTAGTTTATGCAGTAACCCTTTGTGCCAAACTCTATCTACCAATATTTGAATATAATTTTTTCTAGGATTTTACTAAAACATGATGTTACAGATATTGGTCGATAATTGGAATAATTATTTTTTAAACCATTCCCTTTGTATACAGCACTAACATTAGCCATCTTCCATGGCCCAGGTATGCACCCGTTAGATATAGTTTTGTTAAATAAAATTGTAAGTGTGAGTATTAAGGAAGGTTTCAAGTTTTTTATGACTTTAGGTAACATGCCATCAGGTCCTGCTGGTTTATTTTCATTCAATATAGTAATTTGATCATCAACATCTTGCTCAGAGACTATTATGTTTTCTAATTTTGATAGAGTGGAGATATCTAATACTGGAGGTTCAACAAGTGTATCTGATGTTGTGGCTATAGAAGTAAAATATTCATTAAGGGCTTCAGCTTTTGGATGTTGAATCAGTGTATTATTAACATTCAATGGTGGAATCGGTTCAGCTTTATTGTTAACATTAGTTATGGATTTAGCAATTTTCCGCCATTTATTAGGGGGCAATGATTTATCACTTATACACTTTTGAAGTTTATCAAGATAATTATGTTTTGCGTCTCTTACCAGATTAATAACATCATTCCTTATTTGTTTATATTTATTCCAATGCTCTATTTTGTCAGTATGTCTGGCTTTCTTATGTATCCTATTACTTGTATATAAGGCTAGAGTATGATAAATTCCTATCACATTTACAGTTTAGTAATAATAGAGTAACGTTACCGTATGATACAGTGAGTAGTAGAGCTATAATAGAACGTGTTCTTGTTCCGGTGCTATGTGTCTGTTTAAAGTATGATTTGAAATATGAAGTATCATGTATCAGGGTTTGGTCCTTATGCCTTGGATTTATTAGTGATGGCTACAATGTTTACAGAGTAAGCTTTCTTTACTGATACACTAATAGAACTTGATCAAACATTGTTATTCAATTAGAAACTATTTGTTTCCAGGAAAACACATATGTCAATACTGGTGATAGGTAACAGGCGACCTCTGTAGCCTGCGCACTCTTGGTCGAGCATGCACAGACTAGCAATGAAATTACTGAGATGTAAATGGGTTTACCAATAAATCACGCTCTCATCCCGATAGTCTTACTTAGCGGTCAGCACCTTCACGGCTGTCGTGAAGACGTGACTAATGGTCTCCCGTCCTCTCCTCCGACGTAATACATCAGGTCTCCAGAGTAACCACGCCGAGTATTTAAAGGTTTACTTCATCGGGAAAAAGCCTAATGTGTATGTCGGTTAGATGTTGTCTCTTTTAAATCTTGTGACGGGTGACTTTAAGGAATATATGTTATGTTAGCATATTTGAGGCTTGATATATATAAGTACATGTTTTGCTTGTAAAGGGGATTTATGTGGACAGACACGATAGTTTCTGCTCTGCTAGTTCCATGCCATGACTCTAAACTCTATAGATGAAGAAAATAAATCGTGTAGCAATTTAAACATGTGACATAGGAGATTTTGAATGTATTTCAAGGTACTTCACCGACCTTGGTAAGAGCAATTTCAATGTGTTATAGTTCTGAAGTGAATTTTTCTATTTTTACACATTTGACGTCTGGCTTTAAAGTTAAGGTCGTATTAAATTAATGATAGTAACAATAGGTCTCGTACTAAATCAAAAGTCATAATAACAGCTTAATTACTAAATCAAAGATGAAATTAAAAAGTGTTAAATAAATGGATGTAAAAATAGGTATCTAAGTAAACCAAAGACGGTATCAATGTCTGGCTAGGATAAGCGTCCGGGGACGTGGGGTTAGGGTAAGCGTCCGGGGACGTAGGGTTAGGGTAAGAGTCCGGGGACGTGGGGTTAGGGGAAGCGTCCGGGGACGTGGGGCGAGGGTAAGCGTCCGGGGACGTATGGTTAGGGTAAGCGTCCGGGGACGGGGGGTGAGGGTAAGCGTCCGGGGACGTGGGGCTAGGGTAAGCGTCCGAGGACGTAGGGTTAGGGTAAGAGTCCGGGGACGTGGGGTTAGGGAAAGCGTCCGGGGACGTGGGGTGAGGGTAAGCGTCCGAGGACGTAGGGTTAGGGTAAGAGTCCGGGGACGTTGGGTTAGGGTAAGCGTCCGGGAACGTGGGGTTAGGGTAAGCGTACGGGGACGTGGGGTTAGGGAAAGCGTCCGGGGACGTAGGGTTAGGGGAAGCGTCCGGGGACGTGGGGTTGGGGTAAGCGTCCGAGGACGTGGGGTTAGGTTAAGCGTCCGGGGACGTAGGGCTAGGGTAAGCGTCCGGGGACGGGGGGCTAGGGCAAGCGTCCGGGGACGTGGGGTTAGGGTAAGCGTCCGAGGACGTGGAACTAAATCAAAATAGGTCTGTTAGTAAACCAAAGATCGTAATGAAAGTTCTCATACTCATTCAAAAGTCCTGATAATGTGTCTTGTTCTTAATAAAAGGTCGTGAAAATAGGTATCTTACCTAGTTCAATATCGTTATAATAGGTATCGTTCTGAATCAAGGGTCGTGATAATAGGTAACCTACTTAATTCAATATCGTACTAATAAGTATCGTTCTGAATCAAATCTCGTGATAACAGGTATCTTTCTTAATTCAATATCGTAATAATAGGTATCGTTCTGAATCAAAGGTCGTGAAAATAAATCTCTTACTTAATCAAAAGGTCGTGAAAGTAAATTTCTTACTAAATCAAAGGTTGTGAAAATAAATCTCTTACGAAATCAAAGGTCGTGATAATAGGTCTCTTACTCAATCAAACATCATGACAACGGTTTCGTACTTAATCTAATATCGTGACAATAGGTGTCGAACTTCATCAAAGGTCGTGATAATTGGTCTCGTACTTAAACAAAATTGTCGTGATCCTAGGTTTTCTCTTCGTAATTTATCAAAGGTTAACAGCTCAAGCTATGAATGAGAACATATATTTCCTCACTTAGGGGCACAGTTTACTAACAAAAGTTTGGACCAGCAATGGCGAGCCCAGTGTCACCTATTGTTGATAACCTATTTCTGGAGCTTTTCGAACAGGAAGCCATCAACACTGCTACGATGGAGTGTCGTTCTAAACTATGGAAAAGACATGTTGACGATATCTTGGAAGCAGTAAAAAACAACTACAGATAAAGGCATTGATTGCACATGTGAAGAGGAGTCGGACGTCTTCTGTTTGAACTCCACAAATTTATTTATATATTCAGCTTTTAGTTATTCCTAGTCGATCTTTCACAATTTGTAACGGGTAATTCATGTATATATAACGTACGGTATTATTTTGTGATCTGTACCACACACGTAAGTAGGTTTACATAAGTACAGCAATACTGTGTTTTTTGCATAAGCATGATTCCCGCCATTTGTCTTGTTTCACTTCCACTTCCTGTGTAAACAACATCGCTGACCGGCAGCTGTTAAGTGTGAATCTCAATCTACTAACACGCCATATTCCAGGTTAAGATAACGGTATAACCAATATGCATGTACTTGTAATTTTGATATATGTGGCTACAGCACTCACTCTGCCTTCTAAATGTAATTCCCATCAGACTCCCAGTGACAATAATGAACGTTCACAAATTCTTGCAATTTCGTTCGTCCCACATCAGGTAAACGACAGCAACCCCTCTGTATTCTACTGGTTTAGACACACCAAACTAACCGACCGAAACAAAATGCAACAAAACCATAATATTCACTTAATCATCAGGTTAGTACTCGCTAAACAGGTCAGCCCTAACCAAGGCCCACCAGCGAAATACTCTTGGTTTATATGTACAAAGGCATGCAAGTGGAAACAACAATGGATTGCCTGTGACCAGTGGTGCCATACAAATTGCATTGGCTTAGACACCAAATTTATGACAGCTTAGCAAACTCATCTATATGAATTTGCCCCAATTGCTCTATTCCCAATCACTCCTCATCATTATACCGGTCAAATCGCTCTAATTTGACTACCCTCAACAGTTTCAATCTCTTCTCCACTGTCTCTGAGCCGTCTGTCCGAGCCAACATGTGAGCCTTGGGAATATAAGTATTACCTCACAGACAATCCCAGGTAGCGCACTAGCCACATCATCCCATAGGTCAAAAAAGGGTGGAAATCAACATGTACAGGAACCACCTATCGCATCAAAATCCAAACCAAAGCTAAAAATCTTGCGAGCTCTTGTAATAAACTTGTAAAAGTAAGGCAACAGAAATTGAAAAGCTCATTGACAAATCTGACCCTGATATCATCATTTGGCTAAATTCAGAAACTTTTCCATCACAAAAGTCTAAGGTTAGATACCTGTCTTTGCCAGTCGCCTTCTTTTTGCATTCTGTCAGTGGATTTTCCTTTTTGTCCTTATTCAATAAAACCTTCTTTAAATTTAACGCTTGTGCCCTGTGGCTACTACGGACCAAGCTGACCTTACAGGTACAAACGTCTCTATCATATCTAATTGATGCTGGGGTGTGATATCATTTAGTGTCAACTAATCAATACCGAGTTTATAAACCTTTTTGACGGGCGGGGAGAGGTATGGCGTGGTCAGTGTATACACAACTAGAATTAATAGTTTGGTTTGGTTTGTCAGGGTGTTATTAACAGCTATGGTCATTTAAGGACCTGACAGGTTTTGCCAAAATAAAGTCAGATAAGCTTGTTACGATCGGAATAACCTAAAACACTATATAATATTGATTTCCACATAAAGGTTGCAGTGCGTAACCAAGCAGAGCTTGGGAGTGTCACATGATAGAAGCAGTATCATCAGACTAATATATATGTCTCTGATATAATAAATATATTATGTTTTAAAGTCGACAGGGGTTTGTCGTGTGCGCTAGTGACAGACACACCCTTTGGACCCGCCTCTGCCTGTAATTTATTAAGTCATATAACTTTCGAATTTCATTGATATTGCACACTGTTTATCTTTGGACAAAGTAATAGTAATTCGCTGATTTATAGTACGTACCAACATCATCTTTGATAATTCTGTTCAAACGTCGTCGATGATGCAGACGGCATAATAATATAGTTGGCCCTAACGAGTGCCCATCGGCCAACTTATTGAAGAGTGCTCATGGTTTAGCGAGCCCGATAGTTCAATCAATTTTATCTTCCACTATTTCCTCCGTTTCATACACATCATTACCTGACCACGTGTAAATTTCAGGTGTATTTGACGAGTGCAACGTACTGCAATGCACCGATCTAAATACTGAGACTTTTGCACTCAATGCAGTGCAGGGGAAGTAACTCAACAAGTTCTGATGTGATCAATAGTCGCCCCGGCCCGAATGCCCGATACATATAGCAACGTGTTAAAGTTTGCTTTCTTTCATTTCACATGTAATCCTAAATTGTGAAGTCCGCGGAATGCTGTCAGCAACAATTTAGCATTATCTCTTTTAATTAAAAGTTATTTATATTTATGTCTGTGGCTTTATGAACAAGATAAGAAAAGCCGAGATCAGTCTGTAACCTATTAAACAGCGTAAATAACTAGGTTACTTCGTCTATCTTGCGTATAAATCACGTGTTTCCAGAATCACGGCTCATAAAATACTTTACATGATGTTCGAGCTAGTTATTAGTAGCGGACCACTTCTGCTGGCGATATGTCACTGCCGTGAAGTGGTCAAAATTGTAAAAGTTTCAAAACTCCTCGAGCTGTCAATTGTTCTTCAGGTCATTACCGTCGGTATCGATATATAGAAACCAGTCAACTGAATCAAAATATGGCATGGACCAACCTGATAGATAGGGTCAACAGGTTGGTTCTTGAACTTTGAGTGTCGATACGAATTGTTTTCTGTTTGTGTGTTGTATGGCGGATGATCAGAGGAAATTTTCCGCTCCGATAATTGCATAAAGGAGCAAGCATAGTATCGTAAAAGGAAGTATATAAGAATATATGTATTAATTTTATAATATACTATGCATGCATTGTTGTATTTTTCAAATGCTTCTGACCAGTAAATACTATACCGAAATAGATACTGAATGTGTTCTCTGGCATTCGTTGGATATCCACAATTGGACGTTACTACATTATATAAATGAAATGTAATGCAGGTATCGATTTCATACGTTTAGTCAAAGAAATAGAAATTCAGCCGCTAGAGAGATTGCGTGGCGGCGCTGTTGACGAGAGAGGACGTCTTCTGATTTCGTGCAGCTTTTAGTGGTTTTAGTGGTATTTTGGTGTTGGTAACCTATGTTTAATGCGATATTTGAAAGACCTTTATCAAGTGTACCCATCTGAAGCCCAACTGATTGGTTTTTAAGACTTTTACCCTTCAAATTGGAACTTTTATTCCCCTAAGTCGGAGCCAACTCATCCGCCATTTTGGACTCTCGGGATACCAATTCTACATTGAATGAACTCTTCTTCATGATACATTTTAGGGAATAGACTCAATTATAAACCCCCTACTGAACTTTTAAATCGACCCTTCATTGAAGTGCATTGCTTGCTCACTGCTTGAGATACAGCATATATGTGACACTGAACTTCACCTATGATATCTTGTCCAACTCGGCGGTTTTACATCTCTCAGTCTCATTGATGAACTTTTAATTGTATTTATACTGTGTTTTACTGTGCTCTTACTGACATTTATCTTCCGTACCGATTTTCTCTGGGCAACTTTTACCTAATATTGCCATTTTATTGTAGCGGGATCTCGCAAGATTTTATAAGAGCGAAGCTCTTTAATGGTAACACATGCGTGCGTAAACAGAGTTGCTTCCCCTTTCTACACCTTGCCTTTAAATGTTTTCGTCCGGAAGTAGACGTCCAGTGGGAAAACCGGACGTGTATCTTTGAGGCAAAGACAATTGTGTTTCATCCCATACATGAGCATCTTCATATAGTGAAAATAATACCCATGTGTTATTACTTGTTTATTTAGATAAAAACTAATATACATTCTGAGTGAAAAAAAAGCACAAAAAGTAAAAACGCGGATGTTTTCTGAAGATCCTTTTTGTAATCAACCAGAATCTGTTAACATTTCTACCGGGAGATATATTCAAAAAGAGCCGCATTAAACCAATAGTCTCTTTCACATTAACTGCGGTCCTACTATCTCGACATGCGCATAACCACTTCCGCGAGTACGTTCTTGGTAACCACAGACGCAAGAAATGGTACGATCTTGTGTTGTTTTCAAGTGTTTCAACAGAACTGATGCTTGTGGCAAGGAGCAGGGAATATTTTTTTTTCGTTTTCCCGAAGACAAGAAAAAACTTTAAGCATGGATAAAGGCTGTAAACCGTGACAAGTGGACTCCAACGAATGACAGCTACATTTGCTCCACACATTTCGAGGGAGGGTGGCACAGTTATGATTATGAGGACGTCAATTATCGGCCAGCAATATTTTAATATAAAGAGAAACGATCGACACCAACAGAAAAAGCTAGGGAACAGAGGGTATATAAAAGAAAACTTGAACAGGTGCACAAACATAGATGTGGTGTTGTATTAAAATAATGTACATATATATGTATCTTAAACTCAAACATTTTTTTAAATCATATTGACCCAAAAGTATCAAAGATCAAGTAATTTATTTTAAGGTCTGCATGGATGTATAAAAAGACATTACATATTTTCAGGTAGAATACATGTACTACATTATGACGTTTGTAAGGAAAATATCTGTCACATGATTTTATTTTTTCATTAAAATCAATAACTTGAACTATCAAACATAACATCCACTTATCAAGAAGAAAGGGGTATAGAAATACACAAAAATAAGATAAATTAAAAAAAATAGAAACTAAATTGTTTTTGTTTTGTTTATCAAAAATAGAGAGTTTCATTTATACTTGCATGCATTAACACAGAATCTAGTGTGATTCTTAATACACATCTTGTACCATGTGTACTGAATAAAATTTATATACATGTACATTGTAAATATAAATTGTAGGAATTTGTTGAAGCAGAGAAGGCAAAGAAATACACAGAGGATCAACATAAAATGTTTTATGTCTTTACACACTCCTATTGTGAAGTATCATCACCTGAGCATGCAAAAACTGCTCATATGGAATTTGAAACAACAGATGATTCAGACATTATTTCATTCCAAGACAGCTTATTGCTAGTTAAGAATAATGTACATATTCCTTTAGCTGAATTTTATGATGCCCACTCCCAGATGCACTGTACATTTAATCATTTTCTTCACGTTTTATTAGGATCTACTTCAGTATTTGAAATCTGAACCAATTTTACAAATAAACAATTTATTTATGGTATTTGCAAATGATTGAATTGATCAAATGATTTAAATATATCATCAATTCCTATTTGTGTCAAACCATAGACTTTATGATAAAATTTGCACATGTATATATGATACTGTATGCTACTTCAAGGTTTAGCAAGTACAAAAAAAGGGGGGGAAATTGAAGGACTAGTCAGCTTGGTCTCAAAATAGTGTGTCAGAATTTGAGTGCCATGTCTGTTTACTTTCAACTAATGTAATTATTAATTGAGGGAAAATTGAGTTGCCAGTATCAATTAAAGTACCAATTAATACGCAGTACAATTTCCAATGACAATAATAAGGAAACAGTATTTGAGTGGTGGCGGTTGATTTTTACCCTTGTATAAATTAGGTTGTTAATATTCAGAATGCCAAACTGAACCTCTTTCTTGACTTGATCGAAGAAAACAAAATACTGAAGGAAGAGCTTCAAAGGTACAAGGAACAGCTGCTTAAATCAAGATGGAGTACAGAGCAGATAAAAGACAATGATACAAGCACCAAATTCTACACTGGATTGCCAACTTTTGCAGTTTTCCTTTGGCTTTTTAGGTACAAATTGTCGTAATAAAAGTTGGTACAAAAATTTGGTAAAAAGTCAAATAATAAATGATTGGGGTTGGCGCTACTCTGCTGTATGGAAATCCTACATTGTATGATGCTGTCAACATAGAACAAATCTTGATTTTTTTTTAAATATTGTATTTATTTACCTAACTGCAATAAAAGGTTAATCCGAGGTCAACACCAGTGTATGATTAGAGTTTTGGTCATGCAATGCCTAATAATCCCCCTTTTTTCCAGAGATAAGCATGGTTTTATAATTGTGCTTTGTAACCTTAATATAATCATCTCTACAAAGATGTAAAAAGGGAGAAATTAAACCATTATTATCATATTACAGGTTTCTTAGACCAAAAACTGAACGTATGACCTATTGGAGTGGAGGTAAAAGTCAGAACCAGCCTGACAGAACAAGGTCCAGCACAGGGTCATTTTAGATTTGGTATCTCAGCAGGAACTTTCTCTAAATATTTTTCCACTTGGATTTCCCTCTTACATTGTGAACTTAAAGTGTTAAATCATTTCCCTAGTCGCCAAGATGTTGACAGAACAATGCCAGACATATTCAAGAAAATATATCCTTCTGTTCGAACAATCATTGACTGCACTGAAATATTTGTACAAAGATCAAGCAGCCTTTTAAATCAAAGTATAACTTTCTCCAATTACAAACATCACAACACATTAAAATTTTTAATTGGTATCACTCCATCAGGCATTATATCATTTGTGTCTGAAGGATGGGGTGGTAGAGTTTCAGACAGACAAATTACCATTGAATCTGGAATCTTAGATTTGTTGCAAGAGAATGACAGTATAATGGCAGATAAAGGGTTGACAATTAGAGACCTTCTTTAAAAAAAAAAGGTTGTACACTAAACATTCCTCCATTCAAAGATGTTGCAGCACAGTTTTCCACAGCTGAGGTTTTTGAAACACAAGAAATAGCAAGATTGCGTATACATGTTCAAAGATCTATTGGACGTGTGAAATTTTTTCACATTTTTGATGGTGTTCTGCCACTTTCATTAGCACCACAGGCATCCAAAATCTTTCAAGTAGCTTGTTGGTTAACCAATTTTGACGTACCTTTAGTATCATGATAATATTCAAAATACCTGGAGACTTCTAGAACATTACATAATAGTTTGCTTTCGAGCATGACACCCCCTATATGAGCAGATGAAAGAAATTGTCCCCCCCCCACCACCACCACCACCACCACCACAAATTCATTACTCATTTTCTTATTGTCATATATTGTTCCTTTTAATTACATTTATCAGATTATAGTTAAGTACTATTCTATATATAACATATATCGATTACACATATGAATAAACATGAATATTTCAGAGCTTTCTATTAATACATGTGTAACTATCAATGAATTATCTCCCTTGCCAACATTGATTTGGAGTGCTTTCTTTGTGAATAAGCAGATCTGATTAAAAATGTTAAGAAGAAATTCAAAAACACACAAAAGACATTTATAATTTTTTTTAATATTTTAACAAAAATGATTTTTTCCCAAACATTATTCAGCCGAACTTCACCAAAATATAATATTGCACATCTACGTTGTTGACGAACAGACAGATGGACAAAGTGATAACTATAGGACTCCGCATCTCTCGATGCGGGCCCTAATTAATATTAAATTTAAAATTCTATGAAGTGCTGTCCCTAGAGAGTAACATTGGTAATACATGATCAACATAATTTCACAAGTTTGGGCATCATGTTAGTGACAAAGATAGCATCAAACATAATTCGCTCAATACATATGTTATTCATTTTTGCCCCAGTCCACACAACAAAGTCACACCATGGTAAACCCATAACAGCCATTTCCCCTTGCACCTGAGCATAATACATATGGTCTCTCTTAAGAGCTGGTCCAGAGTCGGTCTCTCCTAAACAAAAAGAGGGCTCCTGGAGATCCAAAATGGCTTGAATTTCCATTTCATTTACCAGCTTTTTTTTCAAGGAAAAGGGACATTTCAACTCCAGTATTCCTTCTTCCCCATCATCTGAAACACGCCAATCACTAGGTGCACCGAAAAATGTGTGGCTGCTGTAAAGTGTAAGACCTGTTTCCTTCACATTAAATTCAGATGCAGTAGCCTCTTTCATCATCAGGTAATCAGTAATGGCGTCTTTCTCGTGATCTACACCCCAATGTACAGCAACTGGCAAAGATGTGTACCTGTATGATTGAAATAACATTTGACCTTATTATGACACATTGTGTGATTTCATTATTGTAATTAATTAATTTCCTTTAAAAGTTATGAACCTTCCAGACAAATGTTTAAAGGTAGAATATGTACACCTATTGCTATTAATAATTGCAATCTAATTAATATTTTATCTCACATATTGCAACAGAGAAATGTAAGCATATTTCTTTAAAAGTTGCAGGGGAGATAATTTGTTACCAGTTTGACTTTTCTCACACTATACTGACCTTGTTCTAGTAATTTAGGAGGAGATAATTCTTAAAATTTCAAGCACTGCAAGGTCCTTAAATATGTGACGCTTACTCGCATAATTTAGTGAAAATGTAGGATTTGAACATAAAAAAGGGAAAAATTGTTTTTAAATATTAAACCTGCATCAAATTTTGTCGACCACTCATTGAAAAATGATTTTCATGAATGAAACTAATAATTGAAACGTTTCTCTCTCCCTTTTTTACCAATCAAAAATGTAAAGAAGTAGAAATCAAATTGGTTGGTCTGTGCTAAAAGATTAAGTTAAAATACCTGTCAAGGGAAGATCCTTCAATGATTTGCTTAATCAAATTGTTAGGATTGCTACCAGCTGTCAGAACCTGTCCAAACAAAGAGCTAGTTAGTCTGCCTTTGTGAAGATTAAGCCACATTGCTGACTTTCTTTGACCTAATGTTGACTCCTCTCTATAAGTCACTAACTCCTCATCTATAGAGAGAACAGGAACTGAAAAATAATATAATTTTTTTTATAATATCATTATGTACTAGTATTCACAAAGTAGAAATGGGTGGTGTCTGCATGAGTTCAAGCTATCAAGATTTAACTATTGAAATGCATTGAATTTGTTAAAAAAAAAAACAGTTATAGTTGATGTATGGGATTTATTGACTTTGTTGATTTGCACATCTGCAGACTGTTAGGACAATTCTCCATGCAAGTGTATTTTGCTAGATGTTGAATAAAGAACAACAATCAAAGGGTTGTCCAAACAAAAATGCACATGATATAATACTGCACATGTTTCTTGATCATTTTTTTTTCTTATTCCCACATCTCTCAAAATACAACAGCTGTGCAAACTAGATATTTGTACTTTATGCTTTATACCATGATTGACTGCAAACACTAACATTTGTATCTGTTGTACATTTGGTCAACTTCTGTCTCAACAACTTCTTCATGTGCAAGATCTGGTACTTCATCTGGAATATTCCATAAGTGACTCATTCCTAAAATGTAAAAAAGTAATGTTTACATTAACGATTCCTCCTGATAAGGCCAACAAAATATGTGTTTACGTAACATACTGTAGTGTTGAAACTGATTGAATGGAATTTCATAATTGATTTTTTTTTATAGCTTTTATTTTAAAATTTAAACTGCAAATTAAATATTTAAATTAAAAGATACAATTAATTGTATGGTCAAAAATGAAAGACAATTACATGTATTAGTCCTTGTATGTTTATCATAGAGTTAATGATATGAAATATTAAATAAATTAATAAATTACTTTTTTAAATCAGGACAATTGATTGTTTATATAAACCTTCAGAAATACATCAACTAAGAATGACCACAAGAATCAAGATTGATACCATATGCAAGTTTATCATAAATGTTTACAAACCTGTGTTCGGGAAGATTTTCTTCAATTCCTTCAGCTCAGCCAGGGTATCAGAAATGTCATATACTCTGTCCTTTGGATGGCGAGGATCATAGTCTACTGATCGGACTTTTGGATCTTCAACAAGCTTTGGTTTGTTAAAACATAATGCACTAACAGGCTTTGGGATCTGTTGAGCACTCCTAGGCACAATCCAGTTGCACAACTTTGCTGTGCAGCTTTCAGCTGAGTCTCCAGCAAGTGCTTTAAGCCTGTATTTGCCATTTAATGCAAATAAAACTCCACCAATATGGCGACATGGCTGGGCTAAACTGAAAGAAGTTATATCAACATGTTATTTATGCCGAGAACGTGTTTTTTCCCCCAGATAAATACATGTAGTTACACAACATGCAGGATTGTAATTGGTAATTGGATATAAGAAAATATTTCAATAATATAGCAGAAATAAAGTATATATATAAATTTCTTTGGACTAGTATGTGTCAGTGTGTGATATTCAAATCAATAAATATATGTATATCCACAATTGCATATGCATATATACATAATCCCATAAATTATTAATCTTAACTAAGGAAGATGTTTGTACTGTGTATATAATAACATTTTCTACACTTAATAGCCAGATGATTTTGTTTTGACTGTTCAGATTATTAAAATAAGTATTACATTTTGCTATGCTAGATAACATATATTTTCATTCATCCTTAGTATAAATATATAGTCTTTCACAAAATAAATATCACTTAATATACTGTTGAGCCAAATTTCATAGTTATGTAATTTTATCAAACCTTTATAATGCAATTTTCCACCAAGAGAAGGAGCTTTATTCTTTAAAATACTTACCCAATGGGACACTGACAATAAGCATACTATACAGAGCATCTTTCATTGGTTGTCATACACAAATATACAATATATTTGTCCTTTTTCATGGAGGCTAAACACGAAGCCATGACATAAACTACTTCATCTCCAATCTGAAATAAAATTAATTCAAATTTAAAGTTTAACTTGTTATATGTTATAACTCATTGCACTCAACATTTATAAGACTTTTAGTTGTGTACCCAGTATTAATACAAAATCAAAGAAGTTTAAAAAAAAAAAAAAACTTTCTATATTGTGTACAATCATATGAAAAAACTAAAGGCTGCAGAAGAAATGTTGGAAAAATAGGGGGTTGGTTATGTTATAGCCTAACCGTTATGTACAGTAGCTGCTTGTTAAAAAAAATACAGAAAATGGGGTATTCAAATGAACAGAAACCATTTATATCACTTAAAGTAACGATTTAAACTTACCCGTGATATTTTCATGTCCTGTATGTCGCCAGCATTAAAGTGACGAACAGCCCTGTCCATCCCCTTAAAATTCTTCACCGACACTCCCTCATCACCGGCTTCAACATTGTCATGTACAGACTTCCTAGACCTTTCCACCATGAAGTTGTAAATTGCAAGGAAGGAAGGGCATGGCAATTCAGTAACTGAAACTACTGAATACCTAACCCGATTAAAAGGTGGTAGGTTTTCTGTCCCCTTTAAAACACTGACTGACGGAAATAAAGCAGTCAAATCAGTTTCTTGGCGAATCACAGGAGTAATGATGTCAATCGGTACAGAGCTTGTGATTACTTGCCCAATCAAGTCTTCTTTTCTTTTCCCCTTTGAATCTATTCCAACCTCTTCACATAATTTCTGTATTTAGGACTTCGACAATTTCTTCAAACTTTCGCAGGTCGCCATGATGGTTGCGTAGGACGCTTCAGACGACTTCATCGCTTTCATCAGCTTTTGATTTCCATTTGTTGAGAATATGAACGAAATAATTAACATTTTTGAAAGTCTGGTTATAGTCTTTACATAATTTATGTAAGCATCACCACTCATAAAAGAAACAATGGATAATTAATTTATTTCGAGATCAACAATAATTGTCCAGACAACGAACCCTTTTTCAGCAACGTATTTCTTTTTCACAACGCATGCCGATTTATAACTAGTTACAGACAGAAACTGTTTAATTTTATTTGGCATCATTACCTGTCAAACCCCAGTGACAGTTACAAAAATTTGAAATTCAATCCGGTGTTTCAGGATGGAACAGGAATTCTAAATATCGATATAACGACGATCCCAGTTACATCAAAGTATTACAATGTTTTCTTTTGTATTATTTCAAATTTTTTAACTAACATCTCTATTCATTTACTTTTATAGACTTATCGTCAAATATGTAATATGCACTTTTTTCTATAGCAATTATAACAGTTTTTTCCTACCGTATTTCAATCATTCTATTTGTGACCTGACGGAAGCACGCAGAGGATTTAATTCTTAATTTGGGAGGAAGCCGGAATATCCGGAGAAAACCCGCGTGGTCGGGCAGGTAACCGGGATTGAATCCGGCCATCTTGGTGAAGACGAGCGCACTATCCACTGCGCCACCCGACCCATCATATACGTTGCGCACAAGAACAAATATCTACTTTAGCTTTGAAAATGACGTCATTGATGCAAAAAGTATATTGTGACTACATTTTTACCAATCATCAACGATACAAAAATCTACATACGGGAGACCGGGGCAAGTTAGGTCACCCCTGATATTTTTGCTTTTCAGCTAATATTTGCTACTTTAAAGATCTAAATATTCTTAGCAGTTTAGTTGCCTGGGCATTCACACGAAAAAATGGCGAGGAAAACTATAATGTAAAATTACTAAACAGGAGAAAATTAATTTTGAGAGGATAGAAAGAAAATCATGATTTCGCTTCCAATAATGCGAACTTTCTATAAACGGAATTGCTATTATTTTACGGTCAAACGTGTAACACACTGACAGCTTCAAATGATATACATAAAAGCAAAGCCAAGACTTCACTACCATATTGCTGTACGATAAGAATTTATTGAAATATCAATTTGGGCATGGACAGTTTCGGCCAATGATACCGTGGCAAGTTCGGCCATTGTAACACATAAAAAGTCGTAAAATTGGCGGTAAAATCTGACATTGCATGATTTATAACGTCATAATTAAGCTGATTCCAATGGGGCCGAACTTACCCGAATGCCTGTCCGAACTAATCCCATTGCGGGCCGTGTTTGGCCATCCGATCATCCGACAGGGAAAATTAAATAAAAGGAGACGTGCTACCATACTTCCCAGAACGGACTTTAATAAAAATGGGCCGAATTTGCCCCGATCCCCCCCTATTGTTATGTCGGTCTTAATCTCATTAGAGTTTATGTTTTATTGTTATCCCTCGACTAGCCGACTTTAAATAAATTGTATCTTGCCTCATTCTGAAAGCAGTATTAGCTCATTCAGAATCAGTAAATATAAGAGATCAACAAAAGCTTCGCTCTTTTAAGGCTTTGACATTTCATATTATGTTCTCATCTTTTCAAGATGGCGGCCCCCATCAACAACAATTCAATTGCCCAATCTCGGAGGAAATCGCCCCTACATCAGTTCAAACAGACACAGTAACGCGTTGTAATACCACCCGACATAACTACACACTCGATTGTAATAAGGCCCTACAAAACAAAAGGAAAGGATGTGACAGAACATTCATAAACATCATTCCCAAAGATGGAGGCCAACGACTTAAGATTGAATGCAGCAGAGGCTGCTATGAATTTTTAAAGGCGGAGATTATAAAGACTACCAAGTCAAACAGGATATGCGAACGCTATAACATAGTCCTCACCCATGAAGAAATTATTGACCAAGTTAGAAAAAACCCGGACCATATAGTCCGTGCCTACAATAGACTCAATCCTGGTGGATCAGGAAAGCGTCAAAAATTTGCAATAAACATGTATCACACCCAATCCTCCCTACTAATCAATGGTCGACACGTTGCCCTCTTACAGGAAGACATCCTACCAGACATTCTGCATGTAATTCATTCCCAACCCAGCATGGATGGTCTAGACAGAAGGATGGCAGATCTTATCGATAGATGTATGAAGAAAAGTGTAGATGCACCGGATGCCTGCACCAGCATGCTACAGATAGAAGACATGATCGTCCATGATACTCTGCCCTCACAGATAGATCAGACCGAACCATCTCTAGCGGAGGATATAGATACGTGTATCCACTGTAATGTCTATGTAGACTCCGAGGGCATTGAATGCGACATCTGTCATCATTGGTATCATTACTACTGCCAACGTATAGACACCGACTTATCAGAATTGTATAGCGGCAACCCACGCTACAGCTGTCTATCGTATAGACATCTCTCCTTCTTAGATACTTCACTTACACTCCGACCCCAGCCACATATAAACACTTCCATCCTTCAACAAGAATGTGAGTACCTCCGACATGATGAATTCCCTTTCGACACAGCAGAAACCCATGGCGAGCAAGAGCATATAACCACAGGACACAGAATTCCGGCTTCAAACCCTGCTGACTTCGATAACTCCAACACATCACCAAAAGATGGTTATGAGGCCTCTGTGCAACCAGAGTGTGAAGCTAAGGAGTTACAACAGCCTCTCTACACATACTGGTATTACTTCTAACGACAAACAACTCCCCACGCATTGTCTCGGACCTCAGCGGAAAGAGTCAAAATAAAACACCTCCAGCCCGACAAAAATGTAATGACCCAACACTGGAGAGAAGGAAGAAGGCAAACAAAGGGATAAGCAACAACCGAGCAGATCTGCAGGAACAGCTTGAACACTTTACGAGTGTTATCATCTACTTGGAAAGGAAAATAAACAAGCTTGAACAAACCAACAACTTGTTACAACAAAATGTTCTCCAGCCGGACATATTAAGTGACCGCCGAACACATGTATCATCACACTACTCTGGACAACATCATGAATTAGACAACATGAACATTCTCCAAGTAGAAAACATGCAAAGGAACCTACAAATGCAGCAGCAACAAATCAAACAGAGCATGCCCAGTGCTACCATACCTCCCGGCTTCATGATCCCGCTAGCCCCTAACGGCCTCCCAGTAATGCAACCTACTGCTCAACCATTTCCTCTACCACCTTCACAACCGATCCACCTGCGACCTTGCCAACAACAGCCACATTCCCAAAACTTGAGGAACCAAGGATTTGTGACTCCGACACAGTGTTTTCAACCTCATACAAACAACCAACACGCAGGGAATCACGGCGCGGCAACTTTGGACAACAAGGACAAACTTTAGGCCTTCAATGACCGAAGACCTAGTACTGCTAACAAAGCTTCAGCATACGACAGCACACGGGGACCATGGAGAAGACCACAAGAACCCAGAGTGAGATTCGCGCATCAATCTAACGACTTCCGCCCTAAGAAACTCCTAAGTCTGCTTGATCTGGCTAAAGGGAACCCTCTGCGAAAATCTGACATCTCCCCGAACAAAAGGAAACTGGATCTATTGAATAGTGCCCCAGCTATGCACTCCACGCCGCACAAACGGAAGGTTAGCACACCTGAGGTTAACGGAAATGGTCTGGCTACCGGATCGCTTCATGATGTAGTTCCTGCCCCGAACCAAAGCGAGATATCAAGCCCTGATCGCTTCATCTTCTCAGACATAGAGAACACCAAGGAACAGGTAACTAACGAACACCAAAATAACCAACTGTCTTTTTTTGTCCCAAGGCAGAGCATCGGAGCAAAGAGGACGGAACCCTTAATGTGAAAAACGTCAAGGGTTACAGGACCTCCGTTGAGGAACTTCTTCAAAACCATATGGTGTAGTGTGCCTGCAAGAGCATTGGCTATACGACTTTGATATCTCGCTGATGAATGACCTTTCTACAAAACATGAAGCCTCGGAAAAGCTGTTGATAAACCCCCAATACCCCCTACAAGTACCGCGGGGATATAGAGGCACTGCCATACTCTACAGTAATGATTGAGACATAGAAACAACAGCACATCTGGATGGTGGTGACAGAATCACAGTTATCGAATTGGGTACGGATCTCAAAATTTGTATTATTAATGCCTACCTACCCTCAAGGGGAAACAACTCCAGAGCAGACTTCATTCAAATACTGGATGAGGTGCGTGAGGTCGTACTTAAATTCACTGGAACGCATGCAGTATTACTCTGTGGAGACATGAACTCCTCACTACGGAGAACCCCAAGTAATGACAGACAGACAGACAGACAGACATTCTTTATTTCCTCCTTTAGGAGATTTCATATGTCAAAACAGTTTTACAAAATGTATTTTAATTTAAATATAAACATAGTTTTGAGAAGTAAATGTATTAAATAATGACGTATTTGACATTCATATAACTGCATTATATAATTCATAATACAAAATGTTCACTTCAATATCTATTCCTCATACAACTTTTACATAGATACGTATACACTTATATATACATCAATAGGTTAATTATAGAGAACTCTCACATAACATTCCTTTGATATTTCCAGCCATATTTATCATTAGTGTTTCCCACTCTATATCAGTCAAGTATACATGTGACTGATCGCCAAGTAAAAAGCTGCATTGGAACTGTACATATGACAATACTTCTATAGCATTTACAACACCATCCATCCTTTTTCCACCTTATGTAATAAAAATCATATACAAATCTATTAATGAAACGTTTCTAGCATAACATCGGTGGTACGAATATATTAAGAACATATTCATTGATAAATGACTCTATATTAAATTTAACCATCATGTTATATATATCAGGCAGAAATCCTATTTGAGTAGTTGATGAACAACCATACATAAATTGGCATAGTCTAATAATAAAAAGTGTTTTCCATAAAAACAAAATAATAGTTTCCTTCTCTCCACTTCGCTTCACATATCAAATGACCCTAAACACTGAGCAGTCACTGCTGAGGAGGAAGTTTTAGGAAGACCATTACAACGTCTACATTCATATCTCTGTGTACGTTCCAACTCTTCTACAGCTTTCTTAGTATATGAATTCCAAAGCTCACAACCATACAACATACTTGAATATACAACACTTTTAATAATATTAAAACTCAATACAGGGTTCAGCCCATTGGGGTGAATACCAATACTTAAAAGTGAATTTAGGTTAGTCCTTCCTTTCACACAAGCATCAAAAATACTACTGCTTGATTGTAGGTTATGGGTAAACGTTATCCAAGCGTACGTTTTCTGTGATGTCATTGGAATTATATCGGAACCAATTTTACATTGTATAAGCCCACATTCTTCTAACATCACACGTCGACGTGGAGATCGAAATATTACTATAAAGCTCTTTGTGGAGTTATAGTTCAGACGCCAACGAGTAGAGTATGTATATACTATATCTTAATTCTTTTTGAAGTAGCCCTTTAGATGCTGACAATACTAATGTGTCGTCCGCTAATAACACGCATGGTACGTGTATATCTTTTATCGTAAATCCAAGACCTCGATTGTCTAACTCACTAGCAAGGTCGTCAATCATAAAAACTTCGAAAAGCACTGATGCTTAAACATCAATAAACGAGTTACATAAAATTCTCAAAATTTGCCATTGAATCCCAATTTATACACTTTATACATTGACCCTTTGATCCATACAGTGTTGAACGCTTTTTTATTGTCAAGAAAAGCTGCATATACTTTCGATCTCTTCTCAATATAATAAGAGATAGATTCTTTCACAATGAAAGCAGCCGTTATGCTACCGCATTGTTCTCTCAACCCCTGTTGCAATTTGCGAGGGAAATTAATTTCATTGCATTTCTTTACAACTCTAAAGAACAGAACCTTTTCTAAAATTTTCTGTAAAACAGGTGTTAACGTTATATCCTTGTAATTATCCATTAATAATCTATCTCGTTTCCCTCCCTTGAATAAAGTTATCACAATACCATATTTAAAATGTTCTGGATAGCCTTCGCTTTCGATAATGTTATTAAACATATGTACAATTATCTCCATCATAGTGTAACAAGCATATTTTATAGGTTCTAATACTAATCCATCATGTCCCCCCGCTTTGCCACAGTTCATATTAGAAATAGCGCGCTTCACTTCTGGTAAAGATACCGGATGATCACATATACCATCAGAGTTGTTATAACTTTCTATATGCATGTTACGTGTTACTCAGAATATTCGAATCACGCGTGATTTTTTCCGTTTACTAACAGTTCACATGAATGTGAATTTTTCCCTATTGACCTCTTCCGTCGTACGGCCTGGTAAAACGTACCAATATCTATCTCTGCTAATGACTCTAATTCCGCAAATTGTTCACGCTCATAGTCTTCGCGAGCTATATTTAGTTCATTGCGAAAACTTCTCTTAGCTGACTTATAATTCGAATAAGATTCGAACTCGAAACCTCTTGGTTGACCTTCACTAATCCACAACAACCTGAGAGTTCTCATCCTAGCATGCAGTGATTTAACTTGACGAGAATTCCAATACGGTTTTAAGTAATGCTTATATTGTCTTATAGGCAGTGTTAAACTCGCTGCATTATTAAACAAATTCACTATATGTTCGATGCCATTTGACTGTAAAGATGTATTTCCAATCATCGCGTCAAGTGATTGTTCATATTTATTGATGTGCATCTCTGTCACCTTCTTTCAGTTTACAGAGTAGTCAGGAGTTATAGTATGACGCTCAGAAAGTAGTACGCGTAATATAAGTTGTATAGGTCGATGATCAGACACGTTAAGAAACTGGTCATCGCATACGACACGATTCGACAAGATCAATTTTAGATATCGGCACCAGAACATGGTCAAACATAGACACCCTACCACCGTCACCAGAAAGGTAAGTGTAATTTGGCCCATCAGACCAGTTTTGGGAATTAGCAGATACCAGAAATCGATCTCGCATAAATCTCTGCAGAATTCGCCCTCTCTCGTTAGCTTCAGCACTGTTTTTACTACCAAATTATTTTGATAAATGAGCGTTAAAGTCTCCCATTACTATAACTGATCCATTTTCAACATATTTATCATACATATCACATAGCCATTGCATGGTATCTTTATAATCACATAGAGGTAAATTAGTGGACGGCATCAGTACACCAATAATATAATACGATATATTTCCAATATCAACATATATACCAATTACCTATACCAATTACCCTATCGTTGCCATCTTGTAGTAGAGTCGTTACCTTAAGATGTATGCGCCATAGCATAGCAACTCCTCCAAAACCACGACCTTTCCTATTTTCAGGTTCTATTGCTATCCTGTCGTCACATCATCCGATATATTTGAAATCGTTGTCGATACTATCAAGGAAGCCCAATTGCTCCAGCATTAACCAGTGTTCTGTTAAAAAACTGATATCAGAATTACAAAGGGTTTCACATAAATAAGGTGTACCAAACATAACACCGCGTATATTCCAGCTCTGTAATCTCATGGCAGCTAGAATGATAAGAACAAGCACAGCAATAAGGTATGATATACACTTAATCATTGAGCAAGTCACCTTGGTACCTATCGTAGTTGTTGCCGCTTTCACTTTCGAATCCTGCATTCCAGTAGTTGTCATCCTGTATACCCATCCATTCGCGATCGTTTTGTTGATTTGCTGTTACAGATTAGCGTTGTCCGTCCTGGTCGAATCGGTCAAACCACTCGCAGACCAGCACACCTGGCGGCCAGAATTCATTTTGTATGGCTACATCATAGTCGTTCTCTATAACATTAATTCTCGCCGTATATGTAGGTTCTTTATAATTGTCCCAGCATTTCAAAATGCGTACATATGTGACCGTAATGCCATTGTCGGCCGCATATCCCGTAACGGATTCTACGACCTCTTTGTATGAACCGTTAGCCTTAATTCTTGACATTAGGATACGTTTTGTGCGTTTCTTGCGTTGAACACCTTGACACACGTATTTCGATTGTTCGTCTGGTTCCTTGCGCGTGTTAGTCTTCCTGTTTTCCCGCGGACTCGTCTGGGGGTCCGGTCTATTACGACGGGACGTGATACCACCTTTTTTCACCCGGTCAGAATAGCTGTCCGTTGTGCCGATGTCTGATTTTGAGAGTGCACTGTTATTAATAACATCAGAGGAACTGTCTATGATTAAAGTGTAATTGTTCTCTGTTGTTATACCATCATGTTCTATGTTGTTTACCTTTATTTTTCCATTCAATTGTTTTTTTCCAAGCTCATTGTTCTCTGCTACCATTACATTTAGTTGCTTAGTAATTGAGTCATTGTTGTCAGTTACATTTCGCTTTGTCTGTGTCTTAGTGGTGTCCGTTATGTCCGATTTCAACATACTAGTTTCTTTCCTCAGCTTTTTTGTTTCGTGTTCTTTTACCTTTCCATTTTGTTGCCTTATAATGATGTCATTCCTGTTCGTTACTTCTGTTCTTAGGGTGCTAATTTCCTTGTTTAACTCTTTTATTTCTTCCATGTGTTTGTATGTCATGTAATCTAACCTTTCCATCATATCGTTCCGGAGACCGACGATCAGACGAAACAAATCTTCGATAGTGTCTCTGTCTATTGACGCGTGACCTGTACGGGTGCTATATATATTGTTTACACTCTCGGTGGAATGTGTAAAAAGGCTTACGATCTACTCCTGGATCTACGAGTTGACCATGCCGACCACGGGAATACTTCGGACTACACGATTATCTCTACAACAATAAGTATCAACTTCCATACAAAAGATCATCCGCATCCTACCAGCTAAAGACGAGCTTGGCATAAATGCTATCAACAGGGATACAAGGCGGACATCAAACAGACTCTGGCCCCAATTCAAATAGGCTCTACAGAATCCTTGGATGATGCTATAAACCATCTAACTGAAACCCTAGGTCATGCGGCGCGAACAAGTATCCCGGAGCACAGCGGAGAGAAATGCAGCTTGTAGAAACCAAAGAAAAGACCACTTGACCCAGCCGTTAAGGCAGCCTCGAAATATAGCAAGAAGGCATGGTGGACTTGGAGACTACATGACCGCCCCTCGTGCAGACAACAACCTGCAAATAAAGCAATGCGGCAAGCAAAGCAATCCCGTAGAAAGATCCAGAGGAAACAGGCTTGTGATTAGCAAATAGAAAAAGTCACCAACCTCATGGCTGAAACAGGAGACCCGAAGACCTTTCACAAATTGGTAAAGCTCCAACGGTTCACAGGCACATTCAGTACAACCAAACTGAAGTTGGATGGGAGGATGCATAGCAACGCCGACGAGGTGAAGGATGGATGGGCCGATTACTTCCAAACTCTAGCTCTTCCACTGAAAGATGACCTATTACTTGATGATTACCTGAGGGATATCCAACTTGACAACAGGATCATTGAATCTATATGCATGGCAGATGGACTCGACATCAGACCAGCTAGCACGGTTGAAATCAAAGCAGCAATCTCCAGGCTACACAACAACCATGCCCCTGATGCGTATGACATGACCTGTGAACACCTCAAGCAGGCAAGAGATAGGATTCTGGATAACCTGAAGGCGATAATAAACGCGATGTTGCAGCGGAAAGAGGTACCAGAAACCCTCAAAGTCGGCCTGCTAACACCTGTACACACGAAATGTCCAACAGATGAACCAGGGAACTATAGAGGAATCATCGTTACTCTGGTACTACTTTAGATACTAAAACATGTACTAAAGAGCAGGCATGAAACGATCCTCCTTAGAACCCAATCCCAACTCTGTGTTGTTATGTCGTGCATTGTGGTTTAGATGGCATGGATAGATCAGAGAACACTTGTGTATCAGCCATGACACTACTCTGTATTTATTCTTGACTTCCGGTTACATACATATTACGGATTGACATAATCTATAGGAAATCCAGTAACGGAACGATACTACATCTCTCTCCTTTTTAGAGTTAAAATTATTAAGAGATTTTATAGATAACAATTGCAATGTACAATCTGACAATTAAGTTTAAGACTAGATATATATGAATTGACTAGAACAACGTTTATGATCAATGTCTGTATTATGCAATATCTGTATACGTACTATGCAGTACCCAATAAACTTCAAAACTTTCAACATTGTATCTGACTGGTTTTTTTCTTTTCACAACATAGTGTATTAACAATTATAAATGGATTTCAGTTATCACTGACAAGACTCAGAAGTCTTAAAGACCAGCGGGGATTATTATGTCCCTAGCACAGCATGGTTATTTTTAAAACAATACATGCCCTTTGAATCTGGAGTTGGGTTTCTTCTCCCTTGTGCTCCTTTTAGGTTGACTGTTCTGAGCATGACTTATATTGGTTCGGGTTGGCACAATCTGTGGTGTCATGTTCGACCTTTTATATTTCCTTCCGGGCGACTCTGGTGATTCCACGGACGGCCACGGAATCTCCTCTTCGTCAGATTCTGTGACATCCGGATACACTTTTCCTTTGAGACCCTCATTTACTTTTTTCATCCGCGATGAGTTCCTGGTCACGTTTCCTGTAACCGTTAACATCGGACCTTTTTATAAATCACTGTCTCGGGTTTCGGCTTATATGTGGGTGAAAGTTTATTTCATTTGTCGTCATTTCTGACTAGCACCGTATCACCAACATATATCACCATACTGTTGTTACAATTCCTTTCATCAGCGTAGGATTTCATTGCAAATTTCTTGTCACTATCTCTTTCTCTCACAGAGACATCTGTCACTGATGTTTTCAACAGTTCATAGTTGCGCATACTGGGAAGTTTTGTCTTTGGTTCGCGACCGAAGATCAGAAGGCGTTTGTCCTGTAGTAACGTGTGGCGTTGCACGATACAGCCTTTGGTACAGCCTCAGTCATGATGAATTTAGTCCGCATGATCGAACTCTGCTCCAGGGAGTTTCTAACAAACATACATCTGAAGAAAAACCGTTACCTATCTGCACTCAATCTCTGAGCAATCAATGATGTTCCTCCTTTCCCACTGACATTAGTTTGGACTGAGTTTCATGACGGGCTGATGATAGGGACACATGTAAATACGTCCATTTGTATTTAGCCCCAGTGTGAATTCGTTGTGCTACAGTGTATTATATTCTAAAGGACCTCGCCAATCCAACTAACTCACCAAGGACCTACTTTGGTGCTCCGCCAAATAATCGGAGGAATCTGAAAACTGAACTGATAGCATAACGATCGAATCTGCAATTCTACCTTAAGCAAACTCCGTAGTAAGTGTCAAAAATCCACTCAGTAGGCCTATAAAATAAGCATCAGGTCAGGACGAGTCATTACTATTTATTATATATGAGAGACAACAGTTTAAACGGTGCTTTTCTGGTAAAGGCCTTGTTGGGGAACAATAAAATAGATAATTGAAATCTTAAGTATTTTTCAATTTCATATATCTTAAATAGAATTTGGCACAGAAAATCAATGATAGATTATCAATAGTAGCATGGTACATTATGCTACAAGGTCTAGACAAAAAAAAAAAAAAAAAAACATAATTTAATTATCCAATAATAACTTTAAATTTGGTGATAACTTTGGATGTACTGGGGGAAATTTGACCACAGGACTTCATCTACTAATCATCATGTAACTATTAATCCTACTTGTCCTAATCCTAAATAATTATTAATCATTAATAATCCTTGTTATTTGTTACTAAACTGTATTATTGCAGTTCAGGTTTTGTGACCATATCTTGTCTAATCACATTAGTTTAGTCATAGGATTTATCAACTTATCAGGTGTTTTTTTTGAATTCCATTAAGATGTAGCATGATTGCAGAAACAGACATTTATTCATTTTTCATTTCATCAGATTTTATTGACTTTTTATATGTCAATTGAATTGGACATCAGGCTAGGCCTATTTAAGTCCTTTCCAAACTTATTTACAAACAGTACATATATTCTGTCATAATAATCCAATTAAACAGTGCATGGGAGATAACTCCATTTAAGCTTGTGAAATGAACATTTTCAACTTTTGTTTATTCATTTTCTGTTTATGTTTTAGATATAAATAATTACATAAATCATGTATATTTATTGACAACCAATCCTACATAAAATCCAAGGGATACAGGCCCAAAAGTCCTTGTGTATAAACACATTGGCCATCCACCCACCGGATATATAGGATAAGTTACCAAGAAATAAACATTTTGTAAAACTTCAGAATATGAGATGGATTCATATAGGAAAATGTAGTTATTATTATATATTATTGGAGTTGATTATCTTAAAATTTATTTAACAAAGTACTTTAGAATATTCATGTAACTGTGAAATAGTTAGAACAGGTTATAGAATAGTACACTCATAAATTCCATCCAGTCCAGCCGAATACCAGAGATGTTGTGAAGATAGATATACACCAGTATCAATACTTATTAGCAGAGTGATCATGACACTATAGATAAAAGCATCACTTTCAATGTAAAGTTTTGCTGCGAGTGAGATTACATATCATGCCTATTAGTTTGACAAATGTAGTCAGATATACTTTGTAAAATGGATATGTTAATATCAGCGCCGCATATTAAGCATCCCTTTAATAGAGTTTTTAGATTAAAATGATCATGATTACCAGTTAAACCAAATTGAGATTTTTTTATTACTAATTGCATTCTAAAGTTGTTATAGAGTGGGCATTCAAATATAAAATGAAATGCCTTTTCATTTTCATGTCCACATCTAAATGCTGGTGTGTCATTCAGATGATCCATATATAAGTCACTATTTAGGTTGCTAGCATGATTTCTCAGCTGACAAATTATGATATTGAATTTTCTTGGCCCATAGTATTTAAATGTGCTAGCAATTTCTTCAGTGTTGTTCATATTATCAGACTTGATGAAATTTTTAAATTGTTGAAGGGAAGTAGCATTTAAAGTTTCTGCAGATAGAAGGTAAATTCTCTACACATTGAGGGAAAATAACTATTGAAATAATTCTCAGTTCTACAGAAAGGAGGATTGAAAATACGGCTATTTCTTAGTGGGTATCTTACATTTATATTGCTGTGAAGGTATGGTTCAATGATGTCTTCTAAGTACTTTGGGGATTCATTATTTAAATTTTGAACATAGGTGCTAATTAATGATTTTTTCGCCTACAACAAAGTGATTCAAGTCCAGTTTCTGCATAAAGCTTACGATGAGAGGTCCCTCTACGCAATCCTGTAATAATTATTAATGCCTCTAGCTGGATTGACTCAAGAATATTTTTATTTTGGTTAATCAAGTTATCCCATACTACATCCCCATATTCAAGTATTTGTCTAATAAAAGAGGTATATATTGTTATAAGACTTTTCTATCCAATTTGTGTTTTAACATTCTCAATATATTCATTCTTTTATAAGCTAGCTCATAAATATTGTCAATATGATATGTCCATATTCCATCACTAAGTTAAACCAAGATGCTTATGAGTTTGTTTGTTAGTTACAGTTTCATTACCAAATAAGATCCCTGGATGATTTAGTTCCCTTTTCCTCGAGAAGATTATAGATTCAGTTTTTAGTGAATTAAATTTGATATCCCATTATTTTTGCCCATGCATTAATATTACCTAGATCATTATTTAATTTCACTGCAATTTCATTTTGATTGTTGTCTATTACTTCATAGAGAGAAGTATCATCTGCAAAAAGTTTAATTTTACGGGTTACACATTCTGTTATATCATTAATATAGATTAAGAAAAGAAATGGACCAAGGACCGAGCCTTGGGGTACACCGGCTTTGACATGCTTAAAAGTTGAATAAAACCCCTCTGTTAATGCTCTCTGCTTTCTATCAGAAAGGTAATTACTAAACCATTGTAATACTTTCCCTTTTAGGCCATACGATTCTCTCATGCCAAACTCTATCAAACGCCTTACATCACAAAAAACAAATCTGATTCCATTATTTTGATCCAAGTTATTTACAATAGTGTCATATATAGATAATAACTGGTTTACAGTCCAGTCTCTTGGTAAGAAGCCTGATTGGTGTTTTGTTATGATATCACATTCTTTCATATAATTAAACATATATTTAAAAATAACTTTTTCAACAATTTTCTAAAACCTGATGTAATAGATATTGGCCTATAGTTAGAGACATCATTTTGAGCTCCCTTACCTTTGTATATTGCATTAATATTAGCTGTTTTCCAAGAAAGAGGTATAATACCAGATGCAATAGTCTTATTACAAAGTAAAGTTAGATGACATATTAGAGAAGGTGCTAATTTCTTTAGAATCTTGGGTATAATGCCATCTGGGCCAGGAGGTTTTTAATCATTAAGTAAACACAGTTGATCTTTAATGTCCTCTTCAGATATGATGATATTGTCTAGAAGGAAGGGAAAAGTATTTTCATGGGGGGGTAAGGGGTTCAAGATTTTCAGAAGAAGTTGATATGAAGCTGAAGTAGTTGTTTAGACATTCTGCTTTTTCAAATGAATGATGTATTAAGTTATTATTTTCAGAAAGAGGAGGAAGACAATTTGATGCATTATTTGAATTCATGACAGATCTATCAATTTTCCACCACTTATTAGGAGGCACAGACTGGTCACTAAGCGATTGTTGTAATTTTTCGTAATAAGTGTTTTTAGCTTCTCTAACAAGGTCTACTTCTTCATTTCTAGCCTTTCTGAAATTTTCCCAATTAGCAGTGTTGTTATTTACAGCTTTTTTTATGTAATCTATTTCTCTGTATAATTTTTTGCCTTATAATATTCCTCATCCAAGGTTTATCATTAGGACAAACAGTTATAAAATTGGATGGTATACATTCTTCTATATGATTATTAATAGAATCTGTTAAAAAATTATTAAACTCATTCGAGTCAAGTGTATTTATTAGTATTTCCCAATTTATTTCATTTAGAGCTCTATTCATTTCGTCAAAATCTTCATTGTCATAGTTTAGTATAGTTTTCTGGTAGGATTTTTGCTTAAATACAGAATATGAACAGGTAAATGAATAACAGAGTGATCACTGCAAATTGGTGTATTCACTGTATAATGTTTTATAAGATTAATATTATTAGTGAATAAAATACCAATAGCAGTGGCAGTAGTTTGTGTTATCCTGGTAGGCTTATTAATAAGATTTGTAAAGTTATATTTTACCATTAGTCTATTTAAATGGTGGTTAGTAGGTATATTCAACATATTTACATTTATATCCCCAGTTATTATGATGTTAAGTGATGTGTTACATGCATTATCATGGTCTAATTTATCCCAATACTCAACATTTGATTCAGGTCTATAAATACATCCTAATAATATTTTTTGCTCATATATAAATGTTATGGGAAAGCAGTCAGGTTCAAACAACGTTTTTATTTTTAAAAGCCTGCAAAAGAATTCCAAAGAGTTGAAAAAATCAAATGTGAAGAGTTTTCAAAGTACAAGATGTTTTATTGAACTTTAAACACAGGAGTTAAAAAAATATCTTACCTCTGCATTTTCTTCCTCATTTTATTGAAAATGTCACATTTTTCAACTATATATCTTATATAAATATGTAACATTTATACTGTTTTCATATTTATTTTTGTATCAGAATTGCTGTAGTGATGGAGTGGTGGTATCATACAAATGTTGTTATGGTATACAATTCTTATCAATTTGAAAGTAAAATATTACAATGGGGGAAAAAATAAAGAAAATGCACTGTTGTGAGAAAGAGGATTCAAGATTGAAGTCAATTACAGTGTAAAAGCTATAACAAGAGGTACTTACACTTTATATACAGAATACTGTATTGGTATACTATTAATCGACAAATATTGGAATTGCAGTCTACATCCAGTTAATACTTACTCAAATAGTGAAGTAAAATCAAGACTTAATATCCTGTTTTAAGAATAGTCTTTCAGAAATCATGAAAGTTACAATATACAAGATAAGCAATAATGTTTTAGAAATTAATTGAAAAGAAACATTTAAATGCATCATGTCTTATGTCTCTTTGTGGAAGATTGTGGAAGAAAAGAAAGGAAACACTTTCTGTGTCACATTTACATTGAAACATCTATATGTCATTATGTACATTTCAAGCTCTGAATATGTTAACTGCATCATTCATCTGGATGTGATAACCTTATTGAGGATACTGATAGTCTTTTTTAGCCATTGTCTTCTGAAATAGAACTTGAGATGCATGATTGTGTAGCTAGTATTTTACATATCTGTAGGTTGTGGGTGTATATCTAAAATTATGTATACTTTCCTATCGATGTATACTTTAATATTTGGAAGTCTATGATAAATTGTTGTGATTCAAAATCTAAACAGTAAACTAAGACATGTTTACTCGCATTGTTTACAATTCATTAAAGCATGCGACAGTAGGCGCTCCTTAGAGTTCTAACAATGTTGTATGGAATAGGATGTAGTCGAATGTAGACCGAACCTTCCCATGCGGATGCTCAAATGTGTAGTCTGTCGCATTGGTGCTGTAGCCACATTCATCAATAAAGTGTTGTAGATTAATGTGTAGTCTGTCGCATTGGTGCTGTAGCCATATTCATCCATAAAGTGTTGTAGATTAATGTGTAGTCTGTCGCATTGGTGCTGTAGCCATATTCATCCATAAAAATGTGTAGATTAATGTGTAGTCTGTCGCATTGGTGCTGTAGCCATATTCATCCGTAAAGTGTTGTAGATAAATGTGTAGTCTGTCGCATTGGTGCTGTAGCCATATTCATCCATAAAATTGTGTAGATTAATGTGTAGTCTGTCGCATTGGTGCTGTAGCCACATTCATCCATAAAATTGTGTAGATTAATGTGTAGTCTGTCGCATAGGTGCTGTAGCCACATTCATCCATAAAATTGTGTAGATTAATGTGTAGTCTGTCGCATAGGTGCTGTAGCCACATTCATCCATAAAATTGTGTAGATTAATGTGTAGTCTGTTGCATAGGTGCTGTAGCCACATTCATCCATAAAGTGTTGTAGATTAATGTGTAGTCTGTCACATTGGTGCTGTAGCCACATTCATCCATAAAGTGTTGTAGATTAATGTGTAGTCTGTCACATTGGTGCTGTAGCCACATTCATCCATAAAGTGTTGTAGATTAATGTGTAGTCTGTCACATTGGTGCTGTAGCCACATTCATCCATAAAGTGTTGTAGATTAATGTGTAGTCTGTCACATTGGTGCTGTAGCCATATTCATCCATAAAGTGTTGTAGATTAATGTGTAGTCTGTCACATTGGTGCTGTAGCCATATTCATCCATAAAGTGTTGTAGATTAATGTGTAGTCTGTCACATTGGTGCTGTAGCCACATTCATCCATAAAGTGTTGTAGATTAATGTGTAGTCTGTCACATTGGTGCTGTAGCCATATTCATCCATAAAGTGTTGTAGATTAATGTGTAGTCTGTCACATTGGTGCTGTAGCCACATTCATCCATAAAGTGTTGTAGATTAATGTGTAGTCTGTCACATTGGTGCTGTAGCCATATTCATCCATAAAATTGTGTAGATTAATGTGTAGTCTGTCGCATTGGTGCTGTAGCCACATTCATCCATAAAATTGTGTAGATTAATGTGTAGTCTGTCACATTGGTGCTGTAGCCATATTCATCCATAAAGTGTTGTAGATTAATGTGTAGTCTGTCGCATTGGTGCTGTAGCCACATTCATCCATAAAGTGTTGCAGATTAATGTGTAGTCTGTCGCATTGGTGCTGTAACCGCAACCATCCATAAAGTTGTGTAGGTTGTTTTTTCTGTTAGATTGTTTTTTCTAGGTTAGGTCGCAGTTGAGATCTCCGGCAATGACAATGTCGTGTGAAGATACATATGATTGAGTGGATATCGTTTACCACCAGAAAGAACACTAGCAAGTCGATATGAATGCAACATATCTATTCTTACCTAATCTACATGTTCTGTTATCAGTTCAGGACCTGTACCAGAGGAACGTGTTTTACACTTTACCAGATAAACCTTCTGTACTGCACATTTACAGCATTCATACGACCACAGACTTGTATCTTATTCCATGATTGATACATAAAAAAACATTTTCGACTTCATATTTTGGACTTCCTACATTTTATTTACAAATTAGATACTTAAAAATATAAATAACATTCATTCAGTTTCTGTATCCAAACATTTATAGGCTAGTCTCCCATTTAATTCATTTGTATTTCATCACATTCTGACAGGATGAGATAAATCTAAACACACAAGGTAAGACAATGCTGTGTCTCAACTGACATGTTAACGCCATAAAAATAACCTCCACTGGCAGGTTGAGACAAAGACTCCACTGACAGGAAAAAATATTGCTTCACCTCCATTAGAGAACAGTACCCCAACTGACAGGTCAACATTGTGCTTTTATTGAGAGGTTGAGACATTGTGTTTCTGTTGACAGGTTGACGGCAGGCTAAGACAATGCTATCTCAACTGATAGGTTGCGGCAATGATGTGCCTCCACTAACAGGTTGAGACATTGCTATCTCCACGGCAGGCTGAGACAATGCTATCTGCCTATCTCAACTGATAGGTTGCGACAATGATGTGCATCCACTTACAGGTTGAGACATTGCTATCTCCACGGCAGGCTGAGACAATGCTATCTCCACGGCAGGCTGAGACAATGCTATCTGCCTATCTCAACTGATAGGTTGCAGCAATGATGGGCCTCCACTAACAGGTTGAGACATTGCTATCTCCACGGCAGGCTGTGACAATGTTATCTGCCTATCTCAACTGATAGGTTGAGACAATGATGTGCCTCCACTAACAGGTTGAGACATTGCTATCTCCACGGCAGGCTGAGGCAATGCTATCTGCCTATCTCAACTGATAGGTTGCGACAGTGATGTGCATCCACTTACAGGTTGAGACATTGCTATCTCCACGGCAGGATGAGACAATGCTCTCTCCACGGCAGGCTGAGACAATGCTATCTGCCTATCTCAACTGATGGGTTGAGACAATGATGTGCCTCCACTAACAGGTTATGACATTGCTATCTCCACGGCAGGCTGAGGCAATGTTATCTGCCTATCTCAACTGATAGGTTGCGACAATGATGTGCCTCCACTAACAGGTTGAGACATTAGAGACACTGAAGAGTCTCTCCATCAACAAACACTGCTGTGTCTCCAATGGTAGGTAGAGACACTGACAAACACTGCTGTGTCTTTAGAGGTAGGTAGAGACACTGGTGTCTCTCCATCAACAAACACTGCTGTGTCTCAAGTGGTAGGTAGAGACACTGACAAACATTGCTGTGTCTCCAGTGGTAGGTAGAGACCCTGACAAACACTGCTGTGTCTCTAGAGGTAGGGAGAGACACTGGGGTCTCTCCATCAACAAACACTGCTGTGTCTCTAATGGTAGGTAGAGACACTGACAAACACTGCTGTGTCTCTAGAGGTAGGTAGAGACACTGGGGGCTCTCCATCAACAAACACTGCTGTGTCTCCAATGGTAGGTAGAGACCCTGACAAACACTGCTGTGTCTTTAGAGGTAGGTAGAGACACTGGTGTCTCTACATCAACAAACACTGCTGTGTCTCAAGTGGTAGGTAGAGACACTGGCAAACATTGCTGTGTCTCCAGTGGTAGGTAGAGACACTGAAAAACACTGCTGTGTCTCTAGCTGTGTCTCCAATGGTAGGTAGAGACACTGAGAAACACTGCTGTGTCTTTAGAGGTAGGTAGAGACACTGGTGTCTCGCCATCAACAAACACTGCTGTGTCCCCAGTGGTAGGTAGAGACATTGAAGAGTCGCTCCATCAACAAACACTGCTGTGTCTCCAGTGGAAGGTAGAGACACTGGTGTATCTCCATCAACAAACACTGCTGTGTCCCCAGTGGTAGGGAGAGACACTGAAAAACACTGCTGTGTCTCTAGAGGTAGGGAGAGACACTGGGGGCTCTCCCTCAACAAACACTGCTGTGTCCCCAGCGGTAGGTAGAGACATTGAAGAGTCTCTCCATCAACAAACGCTGCTGTGTCTCCAGTGGTAGGTAGAGACACTGAGAAACACTGCTGTGTCTTTAGAGGTAGGTAGAGACACTGGTGTCTCTACATCAACAAACACTGCTGTGTCTCAAGTGGTAGGGAGAGACACTGACAAACATTGCTGTGTCTCCAGTGGTAGGTAGAGACCCTGACAAACACTGCTGTGTCTTTAGAGGTAGGTAGAGACACTGGTGTCTCTACATCAACAAACACTGCTGTGTCTCCAATGGTAGGTAGAGACACTGACAAACACTGCTGTGTCGCTAGAGGTAGGTAGAGACACTGGTGTCTCTACATCAACAAACACTGCTGTGTCTCCAATGGTAGGTAGAGACACTGAGAAACACTGCTGTGTCTTTAGAGGTAGGTAGAGACACTGGTGTCTCGCCATCAACAAACACTGCTGTGTCCCCAGTGGTAGGTAGAGACACTGAAGAGTCTCTCCATCATCAAACACTGCTGTGTCTCCAGTGGTAGGTAGAAACACTAAAGAGTCTCTTCATCAACAACCACTGCTGTGTCACCAGTGTTAAGTAGAGACACTGACAAACACTGCGATCTTGGAATGACTTTAGAATGAATTATCACAATATATGCTGCTAATGTTTATTCACTGAAACTATCACTTTCACTTTCATCACTAAAGTCGTCATCATCATCGTCGCTGTCATCTTTCTTACGGGCAGACATGGCTGGTGCTGGGGCATCAGGTGTGCTGTACAACATTAGAATTTTATATACAGTTAACAAAGGATTTATACTGTCACAAAATTGTTTTCACTGTCATAACTATCAAGGTCTGAATGATTAAAAGAATTTATTGGTGGACAAAATGTATTACACAATAGACCACTAAAACAGACAAACAAGGACACATACACCTTACAAGGTATCAAAATACAGCTTGTAAAGGTTATCCAGGCTGGAACTTCCAACATTTCAGAAAGAGGCCTAAGCAAATATTGTCAGACAATAGCAGAGAAACAAAAACAATTGAATCCAGTAGCCCAATCATAAAAATATTACAAAGCCTTGTTATCAAGCATGATGGCATTATGACATGGTGTCATATATATAGTAGGCTACTTATTCCATCACTTTTTATAAGAAGTAATATTTTTTTTGTTATAATTATAAAAGAGACCCAATGGGCCGGTATTAATCTCACAATTGTAACCTTAAAGGTGGACTAAAATAAAGCTACAGTGTCTTGTCTTCAAGTCATTCAGAAGCACCTGTTAAACGATTAAAACACACATCCCAACATCCTTCTGGCCAAATATCATCACCCTGGACCTTTTGGTTAGTCAGAAGAAGTCGTTTAAAGCTTTTCAAGACAATTGACCCCTGTGACCTTGAATATGGATGAAGGTCATTCATTTGAACAAATTTGGTAGCCCTTCATCCCAACATCCTTCTGGCCAAATATCATCACCCTGGACCTTTTGAATATACAGAAGAAGTCGTTTAAAGGTTTTCAAGACAATTGACCCCTGTGACCTAGAATATGAACGACAGTCATTCATTTGAACAAACTTCATAGCTCTTCATGCCAACATCCTTCTGGCCAAATATCATCACCCTGGACCCTTTGGTTATACAAAAGAAGTTGTTTAAAGGTTTTGAAGACAATTAACTCCTTTGACCTTGGTAGCCCTTCATTTCAGCATGTTACTTGCTAACTATCATAACCCTAGGCCTCTTGGTTATTCAGAAGTTGTTTAAAAGTTATAAACATATTTGACCCCAGTGACCTTGAATATAAGTCAAGGTCATTTATTTGAATAAAGTTGGTAGCCCTTCATTTCAGCATGTTACTAGCCAACTATCATTACCCTAGGCATCTTGGTTATTCAGAAGAAGTTGTTTAAAGGTTTAAACATATTTGACCCGGAATATAAATCAAGGTCATTTATTTGAACAAACTTTGTAGCCCTTCAACCCATCATGTTACTGGCCAAATATCATCACCCTAGCCCTCTCGGTTATTCAGAAGAAGTTGTTTAAAGGTTAAAACATATTTGACCCCTGTGACCTTGAATATAAGTCAAGGTCTTTTATTTGAATAAAGTTGGTAGCCCTTCATTTCAGCATGTTACTAGCCAACTATCATTACCCTAGGCATCTTGGTTATTCAGAAGAAGTTGTTTAAAGGTTTAAACATATTTGACCCGGAATATAAATCAAGGTCATTTATTTGAACAAACTTTGTAGCCCTTCAACCCATCATGTTACTGGCCAAATATCATCACCCTAGGCCTGTTGGTTATTCAAAAGAAGTTGTTTAAAGGTTTAAACATATTTGACCCCTGTGACCTTGAATATAAGTCAAGGTCTTTTATTTGAATAAAGTTGGTAGCCCTTCATTTCAGCATGTTACTAGCCAAATATCATCACCCTAGACCTCTTTGTTATCTTTCAGAAGTTGTTTTAAAGATTTTAACATATTTGACCCCTGTAACCTTGAATATAAGTCAAGGTCATTTATTTGAACAAACTATGTAGCCCTTCATCCCAGCATGTTACTGGCCCAATATCAGTACCCTGGGCCTTTGGTTATTGAGAAGAAGTCGTTTGAAGATTTTACGACATTTGACCCCTGTGACCTTTCAGTTAGTCAAGGTCATTCATTTCAACAAACTTGGTAGCCCTTCAACCCAGCATGCTACAGGCCCATTATCAGTACCCTGGGCCTTTTAGTTGTTGAGAAGAAGTTGTTTGAAGATTTTAAGTCATTTGACCCCTGTGACCTTGAAAGTGGGTCAAGGTCATTCATTTGAACAAACTTGGTAGCCCTTCATCCCAGCATTGCTACAGGCCCAATATCAGTACCCTGGGCCTTTTAGTTGTTGAGAAGAAGTTGTTTGAAGATTTTAAGTCATTTGACCCCTGTGACCTTGAAAGTTTGTCAAGGTCATTCATTTGAACAAACTTGGTAGCACTTCATCCCAGCATGCTACTGGCTAAATATCATCACCCGAGGCCTTTTGGTTATTCAGAAGAAGTTGTTTAAAGTAAAATATTGACACCGGACGCCAGACGGATGGACGACGGACGCCGCACCACGGCATTAGGGCCAGGTGAGCTAATAATGTAAAACATCATGTCATTTAATGGTCAGAAGTTTTTAAGTGATAACACATAAATCAATATAACTGGAGATGACTCATCTATGCAAATCAATATATAAAGATGATATTGACCTTAGCTAATCAATATATATAACATTCTTAGATTGTAAGCGAAGAAAAGACATCTCGGGAAATCAATATATCATATTATTATCTCTTTTCATACTGCAACTCCGGTCAGGAATCCGTACCGGGTATCGTTACTAGACACGCCCCTGTACATGAAATGAAATGGCAGATTTCCAATGTATTTTTCAGATGAGCCCCAACTCCATAAGAAAATAAACAGGTAACCCTAAACCAATGTTGTTATCGTTGTATGTGGTTGTTAATAGATATACTGATCTTTATTTTTGCAGCATTTGTGACTAGCTGACAGCTAATTATGACTGAGAAATTGGCTTGTGTTCGGCAATGAACGATGTGATTCATTGCCTTCAAAATGCAACGCTGTAATTGGGATTGATTTTGGTTACGAAGTCGTTTAGTTTTCTATATATACAAGTAGATTTAATAGTGATTTATAGTGAAATATCGATAATAACTTGCATAATTCTTGATAAATATTTGGTGATGAGTTAAAAGACGTTTGTATCCAATGCCATTCCCGCCACATTGTATATATTGTTGATTACCAACCTCAACATCTTGGTAACATCACAAAAATGTTTACCCTGCACCAAAGAAAATCTTTTTTATCAACTTTTTAGCGTTAATCAATTGGATTACACAACTGTCGTGTTCTATGAACAGCTAATCAGGACTCGGGTAACACCAAAGTTTCTTGTCCTGTGTACAGGACAACAGGGACCAGGAGCCTCTATTTTTGTCATTTGTACATGACAACAGGGCCCAGGAGCCTCTATTTTTGTCATTTGTACACGACAACAGGGACCAGGAGCCTCAATTTTGGTCATTTGTACATGACAACAGGGACCAGGAGCCTCTATTTTTGTCATTTGTACATGACAACAGGGACCAGGAGCCTCTATTTTTGTCATTTGTACATGACAACAGGGACCAGTAGCATCTATTTTTGTCATTTGTACACGACAACAGGGACCAGGAGCCTCTATTTTTGTCATTTGTACACGACAACAGTATGAAAAGAGTTAAATGACAGCAGTTTATAATCACCTCAATAAGTTCGGGTCCAGCCCCTCCATTTTCATTTTTGGTCTGACTGCTGCTTCCGGCACTCCCTATGACAAGTAAAATATCCATTACGAATCTGTTACAAACACTACATAATCAATGTTCCTGGCAGTCAAACTACAGGAGCATGGAGCTATTCAGCCTCTGCTTAATATTCATCTCTGGCTCTGGATCAATTATAACAAAGAATAAGAAAGTATCTACATTTATCTATATTCACCTGAAACTAAGGTTTACATTGTATCATTCTGAATCCGTTCATATTAAAAATCCCAATCTTACCTTCCTTTGCTTAATTTAAACAAGGATAATTTGTGATTCACATTTCTCTGAAAACGTATATCTAACATCCCAATCAACATGTATATCTAACATTTCACTCAACATGTCAGTCTAACATTTCACTCAAATTTATATCTCAGAAAATTGTGTAATCTATCATTTCACATTTTTCTTACCACTTGCAGCATCTTGAAGTACTTCGCATAGCGAGGGTCCTTAGATACTGGGTTGTCTGTTTTCTCTTCTTCAGGTGGGGGTGGGGCAGTTTCCTCGGCCTCTGGTGGCTGTCAACACACAAATACTAATATAAACCAAACACTCAAAGCACCAATATTTCCCATGTTATGTATGCTAAACAACATCCAAGTGATAAACTTTAAATGTTTGAAATAAAAACATACAAAACTAAGGATTTATGGGAACTTCATATGAAATTTCAGAAAGTGCTGTTGGGAATTCTTGAAATATAGGGATAGTCTTAAACTTCCAAAATGAAAGATGGCTGTCTGGTGGCCATCTTGTTTTTTTTATTAGTTAGGCAGCCATCTTGTTTTTTTATTAGTTCTAAGATTACACATGCACAGCTAAATTAAAAGATGGCCACCCTTTTGGCCATCTTGGATTTCTGACAAATCCCCTGATTAATTATGCATTAACTATGGACTATGGGGAACCAGTTACAAAATTCAAAATGCACAACTTAATTAAGACCATGGGGAACCTATATGTGAACTTTGAGAAAGACCCCTGCAGTACTTTCAGAAATATAGCACTAATCAGATCTGTTTAAGGATGGATGGACAATGGACCGCAGATGAAGGACAATATGAACAGCTAACCATTATCAGATGGTGGGGAAAAAATGCTTTTTTTACAATTGAAATCAGTTAACATGTATAGGTACCTGATAGTGGTAATCCATGACTCACCCAGAACCTAAAAAATCAGTAGCCAAAAAAGTAGCCGAGTGTGATTTTTAGTAGCCATTTTATTTAACAGTGACCATACTTTCTCGGCCTCAAACAGCTCTAGATAGGCCTTCTATCAAAATCATTCAATATTTCATAGTTATTTGAAATGCAAAACTATTCAATCTGATGTTAAAGAAGTACTCTGTGAAATTTCATTTTACAGTATGTTTGTTATTTAATCAATAATGTGATAATCTTTTAAAAGATTATCAGATGATTGGCTGTAACTTATAAGAAACAAGAGGCCTATGAGCCTTAACGGTCACCTGATATATTCATACAGAGAGTTGATTTTGTTTTTAACACGAACAGAAATATTATTTAGTGACACAAAACAATAAAACCACCTTATTCAATATCTAGCATACAGATTTAAGACTAAAAAGTATTTGAAACTAGNCCCCCCCCCCCTCCTTCCCCAGGGGGTTAACGTGAGACCCTAGGGTCATAAACCTTAAGACCCTTCCATCTATGAAGAGTGTATGATTCTACCATATCTGGTTCTTTGAGAAGTTTTTTTTTTTGAAATTTCAGTCAATTCAACCCTTTTTGGCCCCACCCATCAGCCCTGGGGGGTCAGTCAGGGCTTATATATGCATACCATCAAACTGCTATCCAATACTGATAATGCGAACCCAAATTGAATAACTTCCAATGGAAATAAATCTAACAGGTTCAAGCTATACTTACTGACAGAGGGGACCCTGGTAATCTAACAGGTCCCAGCTATACTTACTGACAGCGCGGGCCCTGGTAATCAGACAGGTCCCAGCTATACTTACTGACAGTGGGGGCCCTGGTAATCTAACAGGTTCAAGCTATACTTACTGACAGAGCGGACACTGGTAATCTAACAGGTCCCAGCTATACTTACTGACAGCGCGGGCCCTGGTAATCTAACAGGTTCCACTGACAGCGCGGGCCCTGGAAATCAGACAGGTCCCAGATATACTTACTGACAGCGCGGGGCCTGGTAATCAGACAGGTTTACAGCTAATCTTGCTGACAGTGTGGGCCCTAGTAATCTAACAGGTTCAGGCTATACTTACTGACAGCACGTCCCTGGTAATCTGACAGGTCCCAGCTATACATCCTGACAGTGTGGGCCCTAGTAATCTAACAGGTTCAGGCTATACTTACTGACAGTGGGGGCCCTGGTAATCAGACAGGTCCCAGCTAAACTTACTGACAGAGGGGACCCTGGTAATCTAACAGGTCCCAGCTAAACTTACTGACAGTGTGGGCCCTGGTAATCAGACAGGTCCCAGATATACTTACTGACAGCGCGGGCCCTGGTAATCAGACAGGTTTACAGCTAAACTTACTGACAGTGGGGGCCCTGGTAATCAGACAGGTCCCAGTTATACTTACTGACAGAGCGGACCCTGGTAATCAGACAGGTCCCAGATATACTTACTGACAGCGCGGGCCCTGGTAATCAGACAGGTTTACAGCTAAACTTACTGACAGTGGGGGCCCTGGTAATCAGACAGGTCCCAGCTATACTTACTTACAGCGCGGGCCCTGGTAATCTGACAGGACCCAGCTATACTTACTGACAGAGCGGACCCTGGTAATCAGACAGGTCCCAGCTAAACTTAGTGACAGAGGGGACCCTGGTAATCTAACAGGTCCCAGCTAAACTTACTGACAGTGTGGGCCCTGGTAATCATACAGGTCCCAGCTATACTTACTGACAGAGCGGACCCTGGTAATCTGACAGGTCCCAGCTATACTTACTGACAGCACGTCCCTGGGAATCTGACAGGTCCCAGCTATACTTACTGACAGTGTGGGCCCTGGTAATCTGACAGGTCCCGGCTATACTTACTGACAGCACGTCCCTGGTAATCTAACAGGCCCCAGATATACTTACTGACAGCGCGGGCCCTGGTAATCTGACAGGTCCCAGCTATACTTACTGACAGAGCGGACCCTGGCAATCTAACAGGTCCCAGCTAAACTTACTGACAGTGTGGGCCCTGGTAATCAGACAGGTCCCAGCTATACTTACTGACAGCGCAGGCCCTGGTAATCTAACAGGTCCAGCTATACTTACTGACAGCCGTGCCATGGTAATCTAACAGGTTCCAGCTACACTTACTGACAGCACGGCCCCTGGTAATCTAACAGGTTCCAGCTGTACTTACTGACAGCGCGTCCCTGGTAATGTAACAGGTCCTAGCTATACTTACTGACATCGCAGGCCATGGTAATCTAACGGGTCCCAGGTATACTTACTGACAGCGCGTCCCTGGTAATCTAACGGGTCCCAGCTATTCTTACTGACAGCAAGTCCCTGGTAATTTAACAGGTCCTAGCTATACTTACTGACAGCGCGTCTCTGGTAATCTATACTTACTGACAGCGCGTCTCTGGTAATCTAACAGGTTCCAGCTATACTTACTGACAGCGCAGGCCATGGTAATCTAATAGGTCCCAGCTATACTTACTGACAGCGCAGGCCCTGGTGATCTGACAGGTCCCAGCTAAATCTACTGACCGCGCAGGCCATGGTAATCTAACAGGTCCAGCTATACTTACTGACAGCGTGGGCCCTGGTAATCTAACAGGTTCCAGCTACACTTACTGACAGCACGGCCCCTGGTAATCTAACAGGTTCCAGCTGTACTTACTGACAGCGCGTCCCTGGTAATGTAACAGGTCCTAGCTATACTTACTGACATCGCGGGCCATGGTAATCTAACGGGTCCCAGGTATACTTACTGACAGCGCGTCCCTGGTAATCTAATGGGTCCCAGCTATACTTACTGACAGCGCGGGCCATGGTAATCTAACGGGTCCCAGCTATACTTCCTGACAGCGTGGGCCATGGTAATCTAACAGGTCCCAGCTATACTTACTGAAGGGACGTCTTGCTGGTTGCCTGCAGCCTGTGGAGCACCAGGGCTGGTCGGCTGAGGAGCTTGTTGGGCATCTGGTGGTGGTGCTCCACTGGCTGGAGCAGTAACATTCTCTAGCCCAGGTATGGAGGTCAGCTGGAACATTAAACAAGTCGGTTCCAAAAGATATAGCTAACACAAGCCATTTTCAATCAGGCATTTATACTGTTTTCTTTTTTGTTAGTTTGATGTCATTTCCTTAACCATCACCATGTTTTATTGACTGTTTGTTGGCCCTAATGACCCCTCTTGTGATAATGTGTAGTTTAGAAATATACAAGAGGCCCAATGGGCCTGCATGGCTCACCTGTTATTAATCTAACATTTGTAATCTTAAGATTTCATAAGAACCTATTGAAAGATTTAAACATATGACACCTCTGACCTTGATTGTTGAACAAGGACATTAGGTTGAAAGTGGATCAAGGTCATTCATTTGAACTAACATGGTAGTCCTTCATCCCAGCATGCTACAGGCCCAATTTCAGTACCCTGGCCCTTTTGCTTATTGAAAAGAAGTCGCTTGAAGATTTTACGACATTTGACCCTGTGACCTTGAAAGTTGGTCAAGGTAATTCAGTTGAACAAACTTGATAGTCCTTCATCCCAGCATGCTACAGGCAAAATATCAGTACCCTGGGCCTTTTGGTTATTGAGAAGAAGTTGTTTGAAGATTTTACGACATTTGACCCCTGTGACCTTGAAAGTTGGTCAAGGTCATTCATTTGAACAAACTTGGTAGCCCTTCATCCCAGCATGCTACAGGCCCAATATCAGTACCCTGGGCCTTTTGGTTATTGAGAAGAAGTTGTTTGAAGATTTTAAGACATTTGACCCCTGTGACCTTGAAAGTGGGTCAAGGTCATTCATTTGAACAAACTTGGTAGCCCTTCATCCCAGCATGCTACAGGCCCAATATCAGTACCCTGGGCCTTTTGGTTATTGAGAAGAAGTTGTTTGAAGATTTTAAGACATTTGACCCCTGTGACCTTGAAAGTGGGTCAAGGTCATTTATTTGAACAAACTTGGTAGCCCTTCATCCCAGCATGCTACAGGCCCAATATCAGTACCCTGGGCCTTTTGGTTATTGAGAAGAAGTTGTTTGAAGATTTTAACATATTTGACCCCTGTGACCTTGAAAGTGGGTCAAGGTCATTTATTTGAACAAACTTGGTAGCCCTTGCTCCCAGAATGCTACTGGCCAAATATCATCTTCCTAGGCCTTTTGGTTATTGAGAAGAAGTTGTTTAAAACACAAAGTTGACGCCGGACGGACGCCGGACAACGGACGCCGGACGGACGGACGGACGGACGGACGACGGATGCTGCACCATAACATAAGCTCACTTGCCCTTCGGGCAGGTGAGCTAAAAATTAATGATAATTGTTGTGTTGTGCAACAAACATAAACAAATATGAATTTAACCTTAAATGTGACTCATGCAAGTCAAGCTGACTGACTTATTTATAAAAGTGATAGCCCTTCACTTGATAGAGACCAAGTATCTTGACTTTTGGTGTTACTGTTCATTCAGAAGAAGTACCTGGTAGTTTAAAGAGTAGTAATATTGATCTCCGATGGATGACATGCCATGCCTTAAGCACATAGGCTTTCATCTTGGAAGAGCTAATAATTTGGAATTAAGAGCAAAACATGATAAAGGTGAAAGGTCATATCAACAGTAGTGTTACAGCAATCATATCCATTTTGTAGTCCTACTTATCAACTCTCCCTATTTATAGGAGGGAGACTGCCAACTCCCGATATTGGACCCTCATATTTAATATTTCATCTGAAAGAACAACTGGAAACATGCTATTTTAAAGGTTTTCATTTTACATATGTTCATTTTATTTATGCTTTATTTTTGAATACGCAGAATCTCAACCCCTCAGAAATTTCAAAATGTTGGCAAGTGTGTGTAGTAAAATTGAATATTTAAGTGTAGTTCCTTGTCAAAGGTTATAGACAAACATAATGGTTAATTTAATGGGTTTTACCTTATATATATATAATGGTGAACACAGTGGTTTTACCTTATATAATGGTTAACACATACAGTGGCTTACCCTATATAATGGTTAACACATACAGTGGTTTTACCTTATATAATGGTTAACACATACAGTGGTTTTACCTAATATTATGGTTAACACATACATTGTTTTTACCTTATATAATGGTTAACACATACAGTGGTTTTACCTGATATAATAGTTAACACATACAGTGGTTTTACCTTATATAATGGTTAACACATACAGTGGTTTTACCTTATATAATGGTTACCACATACAGTGTTTTTACCTTATATTATGGTTAACACAGTGTTTTTACCTTATATAATGGTTAAACACATACAGTGGCTTACCTTATATAATGGTTAACACATACAGTGGTTTTACCTTATATAATGAGCCTTTTGCTTATTGAGAAGAAGTCGTTTGAAGATTTTAAGACATCTGACCCCAGTGAGCTTGAAAGTGGGTCAAGGTCATTCATTTGAACAAACTTGGTAGCCCTTCATCCCAGCATACTACAGGCCCAATATCTGTACCCTGGGCCTTTTGGTTATTGAGAAGAAGTCGTTTGAAGATTTTAAGTCATTTGACCCCTGTGACCTTGAAAGTGGGTCAAGGTCATTCATTTGAACAAACTTGGTAGCCCTTGATTCCAGCATGCTACTGGCCAAATATCATCATCCTAGGCCTTTTGGTTACTGAAAAGAAGTTGTTTAAAGTAAACAAGAGGCCCAATGGGCCTGCATCGCTCACCTGGTTTTAAACTCACACTTGTAACCTTAAAAGTGATCTAAAATAAAGCTACAGGCAAAATATCAGTTTTTATGATTAAAATTTGTTCAAAAGACCCGGTTATTTTTTTTTAAAACATTTCACCCCTGCGATTGAAAGTCGAACAAAGTCATTATGTTGAACACATTGTATAGCCTTTCATCTCAGGATGCAACTTGCAAAGTATAAACATCCTGGGACCCATGGTTATTCATAAGAGGTTGTTTAAAGATTTTAAACAAATTTGACCCCTGTGACCTTGAATATAAGTCAAAGTCATTCACTTTAACAAACATAGTAGTCCTTGATCCCAGCATATGCTACTAACTAAATATCAACATCCTGAGCCTTTTGGTTATTCAGAACAAGTTGTTGAAATATTTTAAACATATTTGCTCCTTGTGACCTTGAATATGATTCAAGGTCATACATTTAAACAAACTTGGTAGCCCTTGATCCTAGTATGCTACTGACTAAATATCATCACCCAGGGCATTTTGGTTATTCAGAAGAAGTTGTTTAAAGTTTTTAACATATTTGACCCCTGTGACCTTGAATATGGGTGAAGGTCATTTATTTGAACAAACTTTGTAGCCCTTTATCTCAGCATGCTACTGGCCAAATATCATTACCCTGGGCATTTTGGTTATTGAGAAGAAGTTGTTTAAAGTTTTTAACATATTTGACCCCTGTGACCTTGAATATGGGTGAAGGTCATTCATTTGAACAAACTTTGTAGCCCTTCATCTCAGCATGCTACTGGCCAAATATCATCACCCTGGGCATTTTGGTTATTCAGAAGAAGTTGTTTAAAGTTTTTAACATATTTGACCCCTGTGACCTTGAATATGGGTGAAGGTCATTCATTTGAACAAACTTTGTAGCCCTTCATCTCAGCATGCTACTGGCCAAATATCATCACCCTGGGCATTTTGGTTATTCAGAAGAAGTTGTTTAAAGTTTTTAACATATTTGACCCCTGTGACCTTGAATATGGGTGAAGGTCATTCATTTGAACAAACTTTGTAGCCCTTCATCTCAGCATGCTACTGGCCAAATATCATCACCCTGGGCATTTTGGTTATTCAGAAGAAGTTGTTTAAAGTTTTTAACATATTTGACCCCTGTGACCTTGAATATGGGTGAAGGTCATTCATTTGAACAAACTTTGTAGCCCTTCATCTCAGCATGCTACTGGCCAAATATCATCACCCTGGGCATTTTGGTTATTCAGAAGAAGTTGTTTAAAGTTTTTAACATATTTGACCCCTGTGACCTTGAAAATAGATGAAGGTCATTTATTTGAACAAACTTGGTAGCCCTTCATCCCAGTTTGCTTCTGGCCAAATATCATCACCCTAGGCCTTTCGGTTATTAAGAAGAAGTCGTTTAAAGTAAAATATTGACGCCGGACGACGGATGGACGACGGACGGACGGACGGACGGACGGACGGACGGACGGACGACGGACGCCGCACCACGGCATAAGCTCACTTGGCACTTCGTGCCAGGTGAGCTAAAAATTGACGCCGGACAGACGGACGACGGACACAGTGGTTTTACCTTATATAATGGTTAACACATACAGTGGTTTTACCTTATATAATGGTTAACACAGAGGTTTTACCTTATATGATGGTTAACACATACAGTGGTTTTACCTTATATTATGGTTAACACATACAATGGTTTAACCTAATATAATGGTTAACACATACAGTGGTTTTACTCATATAATGGTTAACACATACAGTGGTTTTACTCATATAATGGTTAACACATACAGTGGTTTTACATTATATAATGGTTAACACAGTGGTTTTACCTTATATGATGGTTAACACATACAGTGGTTTTACCTAATATAATGGTTAACACATACAGTGGTTTAACCTGATATAATAGTTAACACATACAGTGGTTTTACCTTATATAATGGTTAACACATAAAGTGGTTTTACTCATATAATGTTAACACATACAGTGGTTTTACCTTATATAATGGTTAACACAGTGGTTTTACCTTATATAATGGTTAACACATACAGTGGTTTTACCTTATATTATGGTTAACACATACAATGGTTTAACCTAATATAATGGTTAACACATACAGTGGTTTTACTCATATAATGGTTAACACATACAGTGGTTTTACCTTATATAATGTTTAACACATACAGTGGTTTTACCTTTTATAATAGTTAACACATACAGTGGTTTTACCTTATATAATGTTTAACACATAGAGTGGTTTTACCTAATATTATGGCTAACACATACAGTGGTTTTACCTTATATAATGTTTAACACATAGAGTGGTTTTATCTAATATTATGGTTAACACATACAGTGGTTTTACCTTATATAATAGCTAACACATACAGTGGTTTTACCTTATATAATGTTTAACACATATAGTGGTTTTACCTAATATTATGGTTAACACATACATAATGGTTAACACATACAGTGGTTTTACCTAATATAATGTTTAACACATACAGTGGTTTTACCTTATATAATGTTTAACACATATAGTGGTTTTACCTAATATTATGGTTAACACATACATAATGGTTAACACATACAGTGGTTTTACCTAATATAATGTTTAACACATACAGTGGTTTTACCTTTTATAATAGTTAACACATACAGTGGTTTTACCTTATATAATGTTTAACACATACAGTGGTTTTACCTTATATAATGTTTAACACATAGAGTGGTTTTACCTAATATTATGGCTAACACATACAGTGGTTTTACCTTATATAATGGTTAACATATACAGTGGTTTTACTCATATAATGGTTAACACATACAGTGGTTTAACCTTATATTATGGTTAACACAGTAGTTTTACCTTATATAATGGTTAACACATACAATGGTTTTACCTTATATAATGGTTAACACATACAGTTGTTTTACCTGATATAATGGTTAACACATACAGTGGTTTTACCTTATATAATAGCTAACACATACAGTGGTTTTACCTTATATAATGTTTAACACATAGAGTGGTTTTACCTAATATTATGGCTAACACATACAGTGGTTTTACCTTATATAATAGTTAACACATACAGTGGTTTTACCTTATATAATGTTTAACACATAGAGTGGTTTTACCTAATATTATGGTTAACACATACATAATGGTTAACACATACAGTGGTTTTACCTTATATAATGTTTAACACATAGAGTGGTTTTACCTAATATTATGGTTAACACATACAGTGGTTTTACCTTATATTATGGTTAACACAGTAGTTTTACCTTATATAATGGTTAACACATACAATGGTTTTACCTGATATAATGGTTAACACATACAGTGGTTTTACCTTATATAATGTTTAACACATAGAGTGGTTTTACCTAATATTATGGCTAACACATACAGTGGTTTTACCTTATATAATGTTTAACACATAGAGTGGTTTTACCTAATATTATGGCTAACACATACAGTGGTTTTACCTTATATAATGTTTAACACATAGAGTGGTTTTACCTAATATTATGGTTAACACATACATAATGGTTAACACATACAGTGGTTTTACCTTATATTATGTTTAGCACAGTGGTTTTACCTTATATAATGGTTAACACATAAAGTAGTTTTACTCATATAATGTTAACACATACAGTGGTTTTACCTTATATAATGTTTAACACATAGAGTGGTTTTACCTAATATTATGGTTAACACATACAGTGGTTTTACCTTATATAATGGTTAACACATACAGTGGTTTTACCTGATATAATGGTTAACACATACAGTGGTTTTACCTTATATTATGGTTAACACAGTAGTTTTACCTTATACAACGGTTAACACATACAGTGGTTTTACCTTATATTATGGTTAACACAGTAGTTTTACCTTATACAACAGGCCCAAGAGGGCCTGTATCGCTCACCTGAATATTTTAGCAGTCATAGCAAAATATTCTCATTAAATATTATATTGCACTATAAATATTTCCCTCGCAAACTTTGTTGGCTCCATCTGTTGAAACTACCAGCAAAATATTATAATAAGATTCTATGCTTTTTGATTCTTCTTCAGAAGTTGCTTGACATATTTTTCCCTGTGATCTTGTAAGTAGGTCAATGTCATTTTCCTTCTCAAATTGGTTAGCTCTATTCCAAAAAGCTACCAGCCAAATCTTATGAATCCATTCCTTTTAGTTCTCAAGAACAAATCCATTAAAATGTTGTTGACCTCTGTGACCTCTAAAGTAGGTTGAGGTCATTTTCATT
>NW_018407200.1:240548-271840 GCF_002113885.1 Mizuhopecten yessoensis | reverse complement strand
TATACCTTTCAGTTCTTCAGAAGAAGTTGTTTGAAGTGTTTGACACATTTGACCCCTGTAACCTTGAAAGTAGGTCAAGGTAATTTTCATTCTCAAACTTTGTTGGGCTCCATCCCAGGAAGCCATCAGCCAAATATGAAGATTCTATGCCTTTTAATTCTTCAGAAGAAGACGTTTGAAGCTTTTGACATATATGACCCCTGTGACCTTGAAAGTAGGTCAAACTAGTTTTCATTCTCAAACTTTGTAGGGCTCTATCCTAGCAAGCCACCAGCCAAATATAAAGATTCTATACCTTTTAGTTCTTCAGAAGAAGTTGTTTGAAGTGTTTGACATATTTGACCCCTGTGACCTTGAAAACAGGTCAAGGTCATTTTCGTTCTCAAACTTTGTAGGGCACCTACCAACGAAGCTTTCAGCCAAATATCATGACTCTAGGCCTGTCCGTTCTTCAGAAGAAGTTGTTTAAAGGAAAAGTTGACGGACGAGGATGGACGGACGACGGACGCCGCGCCACGGCATAAGCTCACTTGGCACTTCGTGCCAGGTGAGCTAATAATGGTTTAACACATACAGTGGCTTACCTTAGCTTCTAGAATATTCATTGTTATTTCTAGCTGCTGCAGTCGACTCAACATGTGATCAAGTTTCTCCTCACAAACACAAGAAAAACGGTTCAAGAAGCTTGCAGTGTGGCTCACAAAGTGGTTCATAAAAGCCAGGGTTCTCTTCTGGTGTATTGCCTCAACCTGCAATTTGTAAATGCTATTACGTACAATGAGCATTAAGTGGAACATGTGAATGCATATAGATGAAGGACAGATGATATCTCTACAATGTAAAATGTGTAGATGACAGTACCGTTTTGTAAAAATGAAAATTACAAATGAAACATAAAATCAGCAAGAATCACAGAATCAGCAACACGCAGCACAGAGTATGGTACAGATCCCCCAACCCATGCACCATGTATTGACTCACAATTTCAATCTGTATCCAGCAGTGCTGAACCATATCCCCTGCTATGTTTAAAGATAGATGTAAAATGACCTCAAACTATCCTACCATCACTGACCTTACTATAAATAATGAGGGTATTAGGAAATTACTATCCAACCTCAACACAAACAAATCTCCTGGTCCAGACAATATCAGCCCTAAAATTCTCAAGGAATTATCAGATGAATTAGCACCTATCCTCACTATTTTGTTTAATTATTCTGATTGGAAAGTCACACCTATATCTCCAATATATAAGAAAGGTCCAAAGTATAACCCAGAAACTTATCGTCCCATCTCCTTAACAGGCATTTGCAGTAAAATTCTGGAACATATATTTGTCAATCATATAATGTCTCATGCAGATGAACATAATATAATGTACTCCCTCCAACACGGTTTTTGGCATTCAAGATCTTGCGAAACTCAGCTCTTAGAATTTATGGATGATGTATCAAAAAATGTAGAAAATGGCAAACAAACAGATGTGACAATTTTGGATTTTTCAAAAGCTTTTGACAAGGTCAGCCATTCTTTGTTGGTAAACAAGCTGAATCAGTCTATGGTGTCAGTGGGAAGGTCAACACCTGGATCAACTCTTTTCTAAGTGACAGAACACAGTCTGTCGTCTTGGAAGAAGGAAAGTCTGAGTATGTCTCAGTGGAGTCGGGGGTCCCTCAGGGATCAGTCCTCAAACCAAGTCTATTTTTATATTATATAAACGACATCTCTGTTGGACTCTCATCATCTATTCGTCTATTCACAGACGACATATGGTGAACTTGACTGTTGCAAGCAAGGAGGACACAGCCATCCTCCAATCCGATCTGCTTAAACTTGAAATGTGGGAAGAAAAATGGAAAATGGTCTTTCACCCTGATTTCAACAATCACACACTTGAACATGTTGATAAGGCAAAGTATTTAGGAGTCACATTGCAACAAGACCTTAAATGGGAGTCCCATATAAATAACATCACTGGGAAAGCAAATAAGACCCTAGGCTTCTTGAGAAGAAATTTAAAAATAAGCTCCAGGATCATTTAAGAACATGCTTATAAGTCACTCGTCAATCCATCTCTTGAGTACTCATCTCCTGTCTGGGACCATGGCCATACCTAAAATGTGATATCGAAAAATTAGAAATGGTACAGAGAAGGGCTGCACGCTATATGTCACCAACAAATTTCATAACACCTCTAGCAAAGGCGACATGTTTGGCAGTCTTCAGGCCAGACGTAGCGACATGTTTGGCAGTCTTCAGGCCAGATGTAGCGACATGTTTGGCACAGTCTTCAGGCCAGACGTAGCGACATGTTTGGCAGTCTTCAGGCCAGACGTAGCGACATGTTTGGCACGTACAGATGCACAGCTCTCCATGTTATACAAAATTACCCATAACTTAGTTTCAGTCCAGCAAAACACTCTTACACCCCAAACGAGACAGACCAGATTCTCTAACTCATACTCCTACCAAACACTTCATTCCAGAACTACCTGTAGACAACAATCCATCTTCCCAAGAACCATCTGTGACTGGAATAAACTGCCCTCTGCTACTGTAGAGTGTAAGAGTTATGTCACTCCCCCATCCTTTTCCTTCGCAGATCTCTGACATAATCTTCAACTAGATGAAGTAGGTCAGTATACGGTAGAAGTAGAAGTACACAAAAGTAGCTGAAATGGACTGGGTCAATCACCGGCAACCAGGTAGCTATAGGTTTCATTTCACAAAGATCTTATTGAATTGAATTATAAGTGAATTTATTTGCTAGTCCTGGTATGGACCATGTACTTTATTAATTGTGAAATGATTTAAAAGCTTTCTACATCGAGGACAGAAGTCATTGACCAGAGCTCCCATGCAGTGACTCATTTACTCAACCAGGTAGGTCTAATGCTATATGTCAACCTAGACTTTGGAGGGTCCCAGGTTTGAATCCTGGTCTGACCCTGCATTTTTCCTCTACTCTTTTATACACACACATATCGGTATATATAGAAAACCTGGTAGACCATGTCAGATAATACATGAAAACCTAGGTAAACCATGACGAATGATACACGAGTAATAGGGGGAGGTCCGGAGAGGGTGTGCATCGATCAGGTGTCACTCCGTTAAATCTGTGTAGTGATCATGAAGGTTTTTGGTAATTATTACAAGTCAACAATCTCCCCCGAGACCACTGGTACTAGCCTCGTCTGTCAGACCTCTTTGTCATGTTACAAATCTGTTTTCAGTACAAATTTCCAAAACCTGTAAATTATACATGAAAACCAGGGTAGATCTTGGATGATAATAGAAAACCTTGGTATAAGTAGTTATTGTGGGAGGGTGATACTCCCAAGTCTCTGCATAGAAAACATATATCGACTGATTTTCATTTAGGCTACGTTCCATGTTGATGTGTGATAATATCTACCTTAGTGTAGTCAACCCCGGGACCTACGAGGGGCAGGCCGTCTGCGTCCATGGCTTGTCAGTAAGTTGTCAGTCTCATCAGATACGGTCTCCGAGATCGAGCATCCTCATGATCATGTATCATGGGAGGACCGTTCGGGTGCGTTCGAGTATGTTTTACAGCCATACATTGCGACTTAATTATTAAGGGGCATTTTAGACGCGGGAAATTACCACGGGGACCTGATCATGATAATTTGTTATAGCTATATTTGGACCTTAACTAAGGTGTCAGAGTAATTTTACATGTTTTAGAGATTTAGATTGACTTTCGGTAAAAATGACACCCCAATGATCAAAGACATCATTTCTAGTTGATATACGTTTCCTTGAATAAATATAGACGAATCAACACTTCGCCGTCGCCATCTTGAATTGTTGATTCGTCTATTATTACGGGAAAATGCGTAGACTAGTACCGTTGGAAAGATGGATATTTTTTTCTTGTTTAAAAACTCCTATGTGCACGTAAAATGTATTCTCCTTCCGCGGACATGAACTCCGTTTTCTCCGAAAAGAGTTTCAAAGTTTTTCGCAGTCAGCGTGCCACTTTTTTTAATATTAATGAGGTTGAGGTCTTAAATAGTCCTTTCTCAGCTGTGCATTATAGTCACACCTGAAGAAGAAGTGTTCTTCATCTTCGAGAACAAGACAGTTTTTACATACTCTTTGCTCTCTAGGTTTTTTTTCTTGGTCTTCCTATTGCTAGTTCAAAGTTATGCTCACACAATCTGAATTTTGTATACAACATTCTTAAGCTTTTATTAGTGGTAGATAGGTATTTTTCTTGGGTGTATTTTTTCTTAATACCTTTAAACGAGATTTTTTTCTTTCTGTCATCGATTGTAGTTTCCTGAAAAGTTGGTTTCAAATTCTTTAAGAATCAATTTAATTTAATTCTCTGTCTGTCCACCACGTCTTTGGTGTAACTATACCATGAGTAAACACCATTTTAGGAATCCTTTAACGAAACAATGTCCGGAATTCAAAGTAAATGATCTTTTGCTTTACCTACAGGTCAAAATTTAATAAAATTTGTTGTGTCGAATACTATCAAAATGTCTTGGAATGCGAACATTTACAGTGAACCCACACCGTTGTCAGCTTGTATTATTTCATGGCTTCACACCTGCCATCTACGTCATAATCGTATACCATTCCCATCAGCTAGATCATACAAAACAGTAACGTGAAATCCACAAATATTGTATATACTTAATAGCATAAATATAGATGATAATGCTTTTTTTTTTTAATTAATTTCAATTTAAATTGATTTAATTTAGGGTGAAGCAAATTCATATTGGAGCATTATTTCAGAGAATCTCTTTTGCCAATAAATGCGTCTTCAGTGTAATTATTAATTATTCTACCACGTCTGTGATGTTACGACGATTTTCATTGGTTAAAAAGAGTGCACTATTGAGCGATATACCATGCGCGTGCCAATAACCAATGCCAATAACCAATGCACGTGAAATAGTGCGCACGCATGCTGTTCCAACAACCTCCCCGTATTTTATCATGAATTTAAAAAAAAATGCATAACTGTCAGACGGGATCAAAATATTTGACAGGCCAGCCATTCAAAAGATTACACGGATCTATAGACCTAAAGTATGTGGGTCCGTGCCGTGAAAATGGTTTATTAATTATTGACATTTAAAATGTACAGGTCTGAAGACAAAATGGTAAATTATTCATTACTTCTGTTTTACTTCACTTGGTAGTGCCGTACATTTCACGGTGTGTGCAATGTGTGTATGTACTGTTAAGCGCTGATTTCATGTTTTGACGAACGATGTCGATAGCGTGCCAATGTTTGATTGATTGAAATAAACATCGTATCTGACGTCACACATTTTCAGTTGTTTCTGGTCTGCAAAACGTCGTCTGCTTTCAAAAAATCAAAGTGATGTCGAGCAATCGCCTACAGTGTACATACCGGGTGTGAAGAATAATGTTGCAAAAAGTAGCATCGGTCTGAACAGTGGTTGCAAAACACAGCTGTCCGGTGAAGTCGGTGAAGGTGAAGGTCGCATCATGATCAGCCGGTCAGCGACTTTCCATCACGTCATGGCAACCAACTAAATATGCCAACTCATGTCAGGACTATCGTATGATGTTGTATCACTGGCACTTCCAAGAAAATCCGCTTGTTATCGGTACGATGATGATGGTTTTAGAAGTAAACGCAATTCGGGAATCCAAACTCGGGATTCGAAAATGTTGGAAAAATAATTAACTCTGGCCGAAGCGGCCTTCTTGAATTATTTTTACCAACATTTTCTCACCCTCGTTATATATTCCACCAATATGCACGCACATATGTTGATTATTTCTTAAATAACTTAGTATCACTGACTCATTAGATTATTTTCTCCTAAAACATAATCTTTAGTTATGTTTCTATTTGATAACCCAATATGGCTTGGGTCCACTGATATTTCTAGTTGATAATAATGAATCTTAACACCTGACGCAGACACTCTCTTCTGTGATGGAACATTTTACACGTGCCCGACTCAGTTTCAGCAGATCTACACCGTCCACGCCAGGATTGGAGACCAGATCTCGATGTACCCACTTGTATAAGTCTACTTCCCAGCAAGAGCCAGGCAACATACCAAAGATTCTTTACACTACTCAAGACCAAGATGACAGAACTCAACCTCCAACTCAATCCCACCACCGTTTTTCTGGACTTTGAGGCTGCTGCCCAGAACGCCATTCGCGCAGTGTTTCCAGTTGTGAGTTTGAAGGGCTGTTTCTTCCACTAGCTATACACAGTGTATTTGGAGGAAAGTCCAGCAGACCGGACTTCAACAACTCAACGCCAACAACGACGATGTCCGACAACTTGTACGGCGTGCCGCTGTACTACCCCTTGTTCCGTTAGACCACCTAGAAGATGTCTTGTTCAATGCGCTGGAGGACATAGACGATGCTGATGTACCTCAGGACACCACTCCATTTACAAATTACGTCATGACACAGTGGATTGACCGAAATCAACAGCTCTGGAACCACTTTGAGACCGAGGGACCCAGAACAGCCAACAATTCGTTTTATTTATTTTCATTTCCAGCTTTGCATCTGTTTTTGCATATTTACTAATGTAATACATGATCTCTGTCTTTACTGATTATATTTGTCATAAATTGCTTGCTAAATTTAGTTCTATTTTATGAAATATATATATAACATACATGTAAATGTACATGTATAGTAAAAATGTATAAAATTGATTTAATATGAAATTAATAAAAGCAGGTTTTTAGTTAATGTATTTTGATGTGTTTTTATTAAGTAATAACTGGAATCTTGTATATATTTATTCATAAATCAGGAAATATATTTGTTAAATATTCCTATAACTTACACAGTATTTCCTATTGGTGAACAGGTAAATACAGGTAAATAATCTAACTGTACTATACCTTTTTTCAATTCAATTCAACTTTATTCTCTTTCACAATACAATTTATAGAGAAACTATTTACAATATAATATATAGTAATTGTAGTGTTCGTAGTCGGTAGTACACAGTACTTTTTCATAATAAATGCACAGTTGTATCGAGGAGGTCAAATATTGTTATTAATTATTCTGATAAAAGTACAAAGTTTCTTCAGTGTTTTTATGTTAGTAGTATTCATTAATTCATAGAATTTAATTACATTTGGTCTCGTCCAAAAATATTTATCTATATATAAAATTCGGTACCAAGACAGTGACGGACACTCAAGCAAGTAATGGAATTCGTCACCAATTTGCTTACTGTTTCAGTGTGGACATTTTCTTTCATTGTAATCTATATCATGCCATCTGCCGGTTTCAACAATAAATTTGTGATTGGTAGTTCTAAATTTACAAAATGTAACTCTATCTGTATCACTTAAAATATCTAAGTAATTTTCAAAGTGACAATTGTTTTTGAAAATCCTATAACATGTAGCTATTGGTGAAGTGTGTACATCACTCTGCCATTTCTGTAAATACTGGTCGTGCATTTTTTGTTTAATAATATGCTTTAGCCATGTGGCATTACATTCTGGAGTATACTGGACATTCCATAAGTAACTCATACCACATTCATTTAAAATACGCTTAATAAAGCTTATATATGGAACCGGTTTATCATCAACATTATGGTGATGACAAAGAAGTGTATACAATATAATATTAATTTTATTTTCTTTAGAATTAGTCAATTGTGACCAATATGCTATTATTCTTGTTTTTACTGTTATTTCAAGTGGGCTAGTATCTAGTTCTCCATATACCATATAATTAAGGGTGATACTTTTTAACCCCAGTAATAATTTACAAAACTTTAAATGTACACGTTCAATTACCTTAAGGTCAGTAAGACCCCAAACTTCACAACCATACAATAGTATGGGTTTTACAATCTTGTCAACTAAATCATATATACAATGAACTGATAAGTTATGTAGTCTACCTTTCTTTATAAAGTCATACATTGCTATAGTAGCCTTTTGGATAAGTATTTTTTCGTTTCATTGAATGAACCAGTACGACTAAATGCCGTACCCAAATAGGTAACATTGTCCACTAACTCTGTCACCTCATTATTAAATAAAAATGCATTTCTATTGTTCATTTGTTTTTTTCCATATTAACCTTTAATTTCCACTGTTTACAGTATTCACTGAATACATTTAATTGTAGTTGCAAGTCAACTGGGCAGTCTGAGAAAAGAAGTGTATCATCAGCATAGAGCAAAATAAAAAGCTTTATGTATACATGTAGATCATTTTCTAATATAGTACTAAGGTTTGTCAAACCCTGAACGTTATTTTGGACCATAAACTCTTCGAGATCGTTCAAGTACAGACTAAATAAAAAGGGAGATAGGTTTTCTCCTGGTCTCAAACCATTTTCACATGGAAAATAACCAGAACATTCACCATTAAAAGATATATTTGACCCGTGATTTGACTTAATGCCTTGATACATGTTAAAAATAATTGTTAACATTTTACCATTAATTCCACTCATTAACATCTTGTTCCACAAGCCATTGCGCCATACTTTATCGAAGGCTTTTTCAAAGTCAAAAATTACACAATATAATTTACTTTTAATCATTTTAGTCAAATTTATCAAAGAGTAAAGTACAAAAATGTACAAAAGTACAAAAGCTGACATCCTCTGAGTATTTCTGTAGCCTTTCATTTAATATACTAGTGAACAACTTCCCTAAATAACAGTATCACTTTGAGATACAAATCAGTCATTTTCGTAACAGAATGTTTGATATATTCATTCATAATATTGTCATCGTTATTTTTCAACGACCTAATAGCTCTTTTATACTCATCCTTTGTTATATCACAGTTTAAAAACTCATTAATGGGATTAACAATATCCACAGGTACTTCAGTACCATTTTCATCATCATCATCACATGCATTAAGGTCTTTGTAAAAAAAATAAGAAATAAGTTCATAGGTATTATTCCTTTCGGTTTTCTTTCTCCGCCAGATTTCAATAGCTTCCAATAATCCCTTAGATTTTTACTTTTCATTACCTTCAATTTTTTCCTGATATCATATCTGAACGTTTTAATACTTTTATCCATTATATTTTTATAAGCTTTTTCAGATTCTTTATATTTATTGTAAAAATACTCGTTTCTATGCCGTCTATACTGCCCTTTACATTGGCGGTATTTTTTCTAGCATTTCGACAATTAAAATCAAACCAAGGTTTCTTGGGAGCGACTGACTTCTCACGCTTACTTACAGTATAGGGTTTTGTGCCAAGTGTTTTTTTTAGCAGCATGTAACAAAATATTACTACAATTATCAACAAGTTCGTCAACATTCAATTCATATGGATCTGTACAATTGTCAATCGTATCAGTAATATCTTTTACTAAATCATCATCAATATTATTAATGTAATCACGCGTTTTCTCTGTTTTCCATTGGTTAATTCTTTCTCCAGATTCTGGGGTTTGGTTATTTGTTACACAGGTATTATTGTAGAGTTAATGAAATTGGACAATGTACATCAGATAATAAGGAATTAAAGTCTAAACTATCAAATTCATGTACATTTTTTACAAGTCTAGATGAACATAATACATAATCAACCACACTCGCGTTTTTACACGTAAGCTCACCAATCCTTTTGTCACGGCCAATTCGACCGTTACAAATATAAAGGTCATTATACTTCCAAAAATCTAGGAGTCGGTTACCGGAAGTATTCTTTTTATCATCAAAACTTGATCTATATTTTGGGAAAGTAAATTCATTAAAAACACTAGTATTCTGTGCATCATTAAGAATTTCAGCTGTAAAGTCATCATTGTTTTTCTATTTCATGTACGTCTATAAAATCATTTGCATTTGATGTTCGTGAATTAAAATCACCTAAAAGACATACATAATTACAATTGATTGAGAAATGTAGGTACAAGAACAGACTATAATGACACCTCTATGTAATAGGGTCGATTTTAATACCGCGTTAGTTCTGCTGTTTCGGTATAAATAGAGTTGCGCGAAACCGCACCTTGGCGTCGTAGACAAGAAGCCACTAATGTTTTAACCATACTCATGGACAAGTGCCATAAGCAGAATGGAGCTCGGTTTTTACAGAGTGCAGATTTGTTTATGCCTTGGTTTTTGGCTTTTAGGTGCCTTTCACTTAGGGAAAAGGAGCTTCATAGGAGGAATTTCCGTCTTGGTATTCTGAAATGTGCTGAGGATAAGGTAATCCACGTGAAACCTAATACTCAAGTGAAGGTGAAGACTTACTTGGATAGAAAATTACCTTATCAGCCAACTTGTGCAATAGTCCAGCCAGCCGAAGACTGCATTACATCAGAAGGTCTAGACATTACTCCTGGATTGATTTCTTACCACTACAACGGTGATCGGAATGTTGATGTGGAGCTTACTAACACCACCAGCAGGTGCATATCCGTGTCACCCAGAGCTTTACTTTGTGAAGTTACACCAGTCACCATCCTAGACAAGGAAAATCATATGGATGAAGTAGAGGAAATAGAGAACTTGATGGAGAAGATTGAGATTGATGAAGACTTTCTCTCATCTACTGAAGTTGGGAAGGGGAGACAACTCATCATGTCTTTTCAGGATATCTTCTCCAAGAATGACAAGGATATTGGTTTTTCCAATGCAGTGAGACATAGGATAGATATGCATGACACGACTCCTATCAAGCAGAGACACAGGAGACTTCCACCATCCATGTATGAGGAGGTAAAGAACCATCTTCATACTCTTCTTGACATAGGAATCATTCGTCCATCACATAGCCCGTGGTCTTCGCCAGTCGTTTTAGCCAGGAAGAAGAATGGCGAGTTACGCATGTGTGTTGACTTCCGGGAGATAAACAAGAGGACCATACGTGATTCCTATGCTCTACCCAGAATTGAGGACATCCTAGAGTGTTTGTCTGGAGCAAAATATTTCACGGTCCTTGATATGAAGTCAGGCTATCACCAGATAGAGGTTGATGACTGTCATAAGGAACGTACAGCTTTTACAGTTGGGCCCCTAGGATTTTATGAATATACAAGGATGCCATTCGGACTGTCCAACGCTCCTGCAACGTACCAGCGGTTGATGGAGGAATGCCTAGGGGACCTCCACCTTAGTATCTGCTTAATATATTTGGACGATCTGATTATCTTTTCAGATTCCTTTGAGGAACATCTTCGTAGGCTGGAAAAGGTACTTCAGAGATTAAGAGAATGCGGATTGAAGTTGTCTCCGAAGAAATGTAAGTTTTTCCAAAGGAGAGCTGTTTACCTTGGACATATGATTTCTGAGGAGGGAATTTCACCTGACCCCAGTAAGATCGAGAAGGTTCTTAACTGGCCAGAGCCCACGACTCCAGAGGAGGTACGTGCCTTTTTGGGCTTCGCTGGATATTACAGGAAGTTCATCAAAGACTTCGCCAAAATTGCTAAGCCGTTGAATGAGCTCTTACCTGCATGTGCAAAGGTTGGAGGGCGTAAGAAAACCAAGAAGAAATCTGATTTCAACTGGAATTGGGGCCAAGCTGAGACGCAAGCCTTTGAGAAACTTAAGGAGTGTTTGTCAACACCGCCAGTACTTGGTTATGCGCAGCCCAACCAACCCTTTGAGCTTCACACTGACGCATGTGGACAGGGATTAGGAGCAGTCCTGTACCAGCGTCAGGATGACAGTCTACGGGTAATAAGTTTTGCTAGTAGAGGACTCTCCAAGTCGGAGAGGAACTACCCTGCCCATAAATTAGAGTTCTTGGCATTGAAATGGGCTGTAACGGAAAAATTCAACGATTATCTGTATGGACAACGATTCACGGTTTTTACGGATAACAATCCTTTAACATACGTCTTGACATCAGCAAAGTTAGATGCCACCGGACACAGATGGGTTTCTGCTTTAGCTGCTTTTGATTTTGATATTCATTATCGTCCAGGCAAAATGAACACTGATGCAGACGCACTATCCAGACTTCCAATTACAATGGATTCGGTACATGCAGTTAACCAGTCCATCACCAATCCAAGGTCATATGTGGAAAGTCTGTGCTCTCCTGCACAGGTTGTTGATGTGCTGAACGATCCCAGTGTTGGTGAATTGGAGAGGATGACATCACAGGATTGGAGAAGAGCCCAACGTCATGATGTATTGCTACGACCATGGATGCAGTTGGTATCCAAGTACAGGCAGCCTAATCGTCGTGATTTTCCTACAACCAGAGAAAATTCTCAGATGTTCAAGATCGTTAATAGCTTGACGATGCGTCGTGGAGTTCTTTTTAAGGAAGTCAACAGAGATGGTGTTTATCACTACCAGTTAGTTTTGCCCTCTGCCTATATCAAGAAAGCCTTGAAAGGACTTCATGATGACATTGGACATCCTGGAAGGGACAGAGTGTTATCTCTTCTTCGCGACAGATTTTACTGGCCTAACATGACGAAGGATGTAGAGGAATGGATAAGTGAATGCCCACGTTGTATCAGAGCAAAAACTTCCAGAAATGAGCGCGCGCCTTTAGTTGGAATCCATACTTCTCATCCACTTGAGTTAGTGTGCATGGATTTTCTTTCTTTGGAGCAGTGTAAAGGAGGATTTGCTAATGTGCTTGTTGTCACAGATCACTTCACCAAATATGCTCAGGCGTTCCCAACTCGTGATCAAACTGCAAAGACAACAGCTACGACATTGTACAACAATTTCATTGTCCATTATGGCTTACCAAGAAGGCTTCATTCCGATCAAGGCCCAAACTTTGAGAGCGAAGTTTTAGCTGAACTGTGTGACCTACTTGGGATGGAGAAGTCTCATACCACCCCATACCATCCTATTGGAAATGGAATCACAGAGCGATTTAACCGTACTCTCATTACCATGCTCCGAACTTTGAAACCAGAGGAAAAGAAAGATTGGAAGGCATATATTCCCTCCCTAGTGCATGCTTATAATTGCACCCGTCATGAGTCCACTAAAGTTTCACCATTTTACCTAATGTTTGGTAGGGAGCCTCGTCTACCATTGGACATTGTGTTTGGTTTAGGTGGGCTCATTAAGGAAGAACAGACTCTCTCCGACTACACAAAGGACCTTAGAGATCGACTAACCTTTAGCTACGACTTGGCATCGGAGATGCTGTCGAAAGCTAAGAGGCGTCAGAAGGCGCATTATGACCTCAAGGTCAGAGGAGTACCTGTCAAGGTTGGGGATCGAGTTTTAGTAAAGAAGTTAGCCTTTGATGGAAAGCACAAGCTGGAGGATCTTTGGGAAGAAAATGTCTATACTGTGGTTAAACAGCCTAACCCTACTATTCCAGTATTTGTAGTGGAACCAGAAGTAACAGAAGGAAGGACAAGAACCTTACACCGGAACAACTTATTGCCCATAGGATACATTCCACGTGGCTCGATGCACCTGGATGATCCAGATAGTAAGGTTCAGCCTTCCACGGACAATCCAGACTTAACCCTTGCAGATTCAATTGACTCTGACAACGAAGATTTAGATGTCTTATTGGTGCCTTGTACAGCTGGCAGTTTGGAGTCAGAATGTGAAGAAGGCGATACGGCAACACAGGAACCAGATGACGATCTTGGCTCTCCAGTGCTTGCCTCTGGTCCGCCTGGTGACGACCAGTTCTCTGCTGAGGAGGGAGGACCAGTAGATGATGCCAATAATGAAGATGTTCCGAAGTCAGTAGTTGCATCTACTGGTGATCATGGTCAGGACACAGTTGTCATCTCAACTGACGATGTCTTGGACAATGGAGATTCTCTTAGAGATGAGGAGCATGTTGCGTCAGAGCGTCCCGTACCAGTACCTATCCCCAGAAGATCAACACGAGTGTCAAGACCACCGCAATGGCAATCGTCTGGGGAATTTTTGATGGGAGGAGTTAAGAGTACACACGCAAATGTGGATCCGTGGAAACTTAAAGCGGGATTACTTGAAAGTTTAGCAAGGCAAGGTGTGTTTTCTGGAATTCCCCCTGAGGCTACTACTACTGTCATCAAAACCATTTGCAACATGTAAAGTAGGCATCTGTGCTTATCTGGGTATTGATGTCTAGCTGTAGCAAATTGTCATGTTTTTATTTATTACTTGCGACTTGTGGTTCTTATACAATGTATTTGAGTATATTTGTCGCGAGTTATCGACTTTAATCTATTTCAACTGTGAACATTCAGTTATTGTTTCAGTAATATGTTTGATATATGATATATATAACTTGAGAGGCCATGTGTCCTCACAAATGTACATAATAATGTCAGCATTATGTTGTAAAGATGATCTCTTTGACGTTCATTATACCTGTATCATTTGAGACATTCACCCATGAAGACACATTTGAACCCTTCCAATTCAAAGGTTGGAATAGTTCATTATGGAACTTCAGTGGTCAATTAGTAAAGTGACGAGGACGTCCCTTTTCTTAGCAGGGGAAGGATGTAATAGGGTCGATTTTAATACCGCGTTAGTTCTGCTGTTTCGGTATAAATAGAGTTGCGCGAAACCGCACCTTGGCGTCGTAGACAAGAAGCCACTAATGTTATATATACCTGTGTATGTATGTCCAATTTACCTGTGTGACGTCATTGATTTATGTGTTCATGTATTGTGTCGTTTTGGTTCACGTGGTTGTGGTCAGTTTTGTTCGTGTTTGGCGGGAGTTAAATAGAGGCAGCCATTGCCGACAGGCGGACAGATGACAGTGTCGTTTTGATACAGATTTTAGCTGATACATTGTCCTGGTAATCCAGACGAAATTCTTACTAAGACCCTTGACCCATTGTCAGGGGTCTTTTCTGTATCATTAAATAAAAGACCGGAACCTGAAAGTGTATTTTCCCTCGTTTTTACATCTATTGTTTTCCAGTGTTTATATAATTCCTTTGATAAAAAAAAAGTGGGAGAAAGGAGAACAAACCGTCTGTTGTATGAGAAACTTCTTGCTAACAAATAGATTATTAGACATTCGAAATTCGGACTAAACGTAATTCCTTTTTGATATGTGTTGGCTAGAGTTATGCGTTTTTTAAGTGAATCCATAAATCTGAAAATGTAGTATTTGTATTCTGAAAACGGTTGCTGATCGGTATGTTTTTAATAATGGCCGCCATTAAAGGATTTTGGCAACGATTTTTCATAATATTATATTGTACGGTCATTTGATGCAATAATACGTGTAGTGACTCCCTCGGTACTCAGATGATAGATAGACAGGCCAGGTGACACTCCATCTGTTATGCATATTTTGAACTCGGTACGAGGTCACGTGATGTGTCACGTCACAGTGGCACGACTTTTCTGATGTCCTGTTCATTACATGAACCCATTCTAACACATGTCATATCTATATATGAATATTAATTAAAAGAGTTAACTCCTTCAATAGGTACATCTGTATGTAACCATTTTTCACATGGCTTAACAATATTACCTTTCCTGAAGACAACGATTGTTTTTGTCTTTGTATAATTTAGTTTTAAATTCCATTTATCAGTATAATTACTTAGATTAACCAATGACGTATAATACATTAAACGTATTATACGTCTCTGGATTAACTAAGCATTACTTGTACTTACTTATAAAGTGTCCTTGCAGGATGACAAATGGGAAGAACGTATGGTAACAATTGTAAAAAAACATCACAATACTTTTCAAAAATTTGAACCCATCCATCTAAATTTTCTCCTACAGTTTTTAATATTGAAATTTGTTCAGGGGTTAGGGTTCTGCTCAAGTGCAAACAACGTATATCTTTTGAATTACAAAATATTGTAATCGAACGCGCCTAAAATTATCTTCATCTCCTTCGTTTGTCTTAAAATAAGTTAACTAAAAGAAAAGAAAAAGAAGAAAAACTCACATGAAGTCATTTCTAAATTAAATTAAACATTTTAATTGTATAATAGGCGTTAATTATTTTATAGTAAAACTTAAATATTCGCTGCGGTCAACAGGCGGGCCTTTAGACACTACTTCCGGTAAAACCCGGCTGGCGAAGCTGAGTGATTGAGATCTGCAAGAGTTCTAAAAAACACAGGATGGAAAGCGAGCCGCCTATTGAAACAGTCTTACAAGCCTTACAGGCTCTTTACAACAATCCAGACAAAGCTGGAAAGGAGCAGGCATCAGTATGGCTCGGAGAACTTCAACGATCGGTAGGTTTGTTTCTTTGATAGAGCTATCATCTGGATCACGAGGATTTTTTTTCCACTGTGGAGTATTGTTTATCAAAGTAAATTGTTTCGAAAGCTGGTCAGTTTGGTGAGTGATACGTCTTCCTGTCAAATGTCGATAATGTGTATATAATACATATTAAAAACTCTCTTACTGAATCAGGCAACTTACAGGAATGGAATGATATTATATGGACATGTAAAACTCGCAAATTCTAGCATGCTCCTCTTGTGTGCGGTACAACAGATCCCACGTAAGCGAGACAGGTTGAACATTTTAAAACGACTGCATCATTAGAATCAATGATATGTGACTCTTGAAAATTTTATCTCATGTTAATGGTCAGCTACATATACTGCAAGAAATATAAAATAAAGTCAACTAAGCTACAACTTATGTTATTTTAACGGTTGGACTGTGGCAAATATTTTACTCATATTATAATTTTCGACCTCCATTTTCATGTACATAGCGCCACAGTTCCGGGATATTTCACACTCCGGCACCGGAGTCTTTCCCGTAAACGGAAGAAGAAGTATGCAACATACGAAAACAAAATTTATATATACACAGTTTCAGTATGATATGAGGATATAGAGTTACATTACACTGAATTTACTTTTATGATCAATAATATACTTTGTTTGTTTCTGCACTGATCAGTAAGCCTCTTCAAACTGTATCACTCAACATAATTATAAGAACATTTATTCAGGTAAAAGGCAGACATTACATGTTTGTCACATTTTGCAATTGAACATAAATATATATGTTATCACAGATGTTAATTATAAGTAAGAACTTGTAATAGAACTTGTAGTCAGTCAGTGTTAAAAACATGGATTTTATTCGATTAATTTAGGCCTTTACCTTTACCACAGTGTGGCTTAATTTCACTGGGGTCCCTTAGATCTAAATAAATAAATCAATTCACAAAACAGTAACATAACTATATAATAGAAATTGATATTTTGATAATACTTTAGGACACAACCACTTGTTAAAAGTAAAAAACAAAACATAAAATATTACAAAAAAATTGCCTACTTCGGCTCATATTTGATTTGATATATATATATTCTGATGCAGGTGATCGGGAATCTCTACACCTAACAAGCTCTCATTCATGCCAGCCATATACAAGATATCTTATGAAACTTAACATAATATTTCACATACTTGTGTAATGACCAAAATCAATAAATTAATGCTGGTAGTAATTATAATTGAATGATCAGTGTATATTCTAGTCTTGAATAAAAAAAACTACTTCACCATATAATTAATTTCCAGTATTTTGATACCTTTATCATGATAGCTTTAGAAAAAATGCAACAACATTGGTATGAACCTGTCATCATGTCTTAAGGAAAATACAATTTGTCATTCTTCTTCAAGTCACCTTCACTATGCTCCACATACAGAAATTTGGATAATGATTTTTTTACAAAATATATGGGACATTTTTTCTCATGATATCTCCAGATTTGTTTCAGTTGTACTTAGTATGGCATCAGTATTAAAAGAAATAATAAATCATTAATTTGTTATGTCTTTTTTAAGTACATTGACAATTTCTTTGTATATATACATAGGCCTGAAGATTAAGACCACCTGTGGCTAAGTACTATTGTATAAAAATTCTATTAGAGTTAGGAAGCAACCATGTTTAAAGGTTTGTAAATTGTATGATAATTCCAGATACCCTGGTAATTTGTTTTTAGATATTTTTTCAAATTTAATAGTATACAGTCATTATTACTATATGCTCAACGTTAACAATGTGAGATTTGTGCAGTGAACACTACTTCCTGGACAAAAATGCTGCGAGAAGTTTTGATGCACATTACCCTTCATTTTAGAAATGGAATGAGGGAGATCTCCTTCATTGGAGGTTTGAGAGATTGACACCTATGCATGTATTGGGTTTCTGAAGTATATTGGACACACTATTTTTGACATGGTTACAGGTATGTGCTTGGCAGATATCGGACCAGTTACTGCGACAGCAACACACACTTGAGTCCTGCTACTTTGCTGCACAGACCATGAGGACCAAAGTAAGTTACAGTACGGTAGTTAGACTTTGTATAACTATAAGCTCTGTCATGTTTGGTCATAGAAGATAACACTGAAGTTGTAGGGATGGACCATTGGTTTAAAATCAAATTTGATAATCAGTTTGTAATCGGAAGTAGTAAGGAAATGTTTATAATTATGTTGTAGGTTGCTGGTATTGTTATGTAGAACTTTCTGTTTTGTATGTACCATGTATTGGTAACTATACAAAAGGTGAGTTACAGTAAAGTTACAGTGTAATATGTGGAGATAAATTTGAATATTACAATACATTATAACAATAAAAGAGGTTTTAAATTTACTTATTGCAAAAATCTTTTAAAGTTGCACCACATCATAAAATGTTCCACAGCAAGTTTAAGTGTGTGGATACACACTAGCTTGTAGACTCGAGTTACGTAGATGTATTTATCAAAAGAATAATGGTTCAGCACATTGCTTGCACTCTATACTAATGTCTGTTCCTGACCTTATTAGCTTGTTATATTTAAGCTGGTGTACCCCATCCCAGAAATAGTTCTATTTTATTATGTAATATACTCAGCATTGTGCCACCTCTTTGATACTCTTGTTGAATGACAGTTTAATGATCCGTTATGTAATTTGTGCTACATGTCACTATATCACTTTCAGATACAGTATTCTTTCCATGAGCTGCCTACTGATTCCCATGCTGTAAGTACCACCTCTCAGTGTAGTAGAAGATTACAAACTCTTTTTGTGTCGCCTGCGTAAAGCTGGTGACACATAGGTATTGCTTTGTCGGCAGTGTCCGAACAGAGGTTTTCGTGCGATAACTTGAGTTTCCTTGGGCCGATCAAACTCAAACTTCATGCAGTGCTTCCTTACCAAAACTGCTTGCTTTGGATTGCTTTTCAGGTCTGAAGGTCAAAGGTTAAGGTCACTGTTACTATAAATAGAAAATCTGTTTTTGTGCGATAACTTGAGTTTCCTTGGGCCCGATCAAACTCAAACTTCATGCAGTGCTTCCTTACCAAAACTGCTTGCTTTGGATTGCTTTTCAGGTCTGAAGGTCAAAGGTTAAGGTCACTGTTACTATAAATAGAATATCTGTTTTTGTGCGATAACTTGAGTTTCCTTGGGCCCGATCAAACTCAAACTTCATGCAGTGCTTCCTTACCAAAAGTGCTTGCTTGGGATTGCTTTTCAGGTCCAAGGGTCAAGGTCACTGTTACTATAAATAGAAACTTCACTAAAACTGTATACTGGAAGGCTTCGATCTACCAGTTGACTCACCGTGTATACCTCTGAAATGCCGTCTAACTCCAAATGTTATTGACAATACTAGCTGTTTAACATCATAATCCACAAGTTTATTCATTTATTTATGGGAAACCATCCGACAAATCATACAAATTAAACTTGGAATTGAGACAATGAGTATCCATAGTTCCTTAAAACTCAGAGTATTCTTCCCAGAATAACAGATTATATAACAAAATGATGCCATCCAAAAACACAATCTATGATTATTGCTTACTTTTAACATTTTTTCTTGAAATGAAAAGTGTGTCTATTTCTTCGGAATCTCCCAGCTACCTGCGCAGGCGACACATCCACTTCCGTGGAATTCTTGTGTTTTTCTATACATGGCATTTTCAAATAGGCAACCAGACTATATCAGTATATGTTATACACCTACTTCATTTTTCAAATATCAATCTTCTGATTTGAACTATGTTGCATTTTTAGCTCACCTGCCCGCGGCGTCTGTCCGACTTTCATTTAAACGACTTCTTCTGAAGAACCAGAAGGCATAGAATCTTTATATTTGGCAGGTGGCTTCCTGGGATAGAGCCTGACAAAGTTTGAAAACGAAAATGATATGTCTAATTCTTAAAACAACTTCTTCTGAAGAACTGAAAGTTATAGAACCTAAATATTTGGCTGTAGACTTCCTGGGAAAGAATTGAACAAAGTTTGAGAATGAAAATGACCTTGACCTACTTTTAAGGTCACATGAGGCAGATATATCAAACACTTCAAACGACTTCTTCTGAAGAACTGGAAGGTATAGAACCTTTATATTTGGCTTGTAGCTTCCTGGGAAAGACCCGAACAAAGTTTGAGAATGAAAATGACCTTGACCTACTTTCAAGGTCACAGGAGTCATATGTCTAACTCTTAGAACAACTTCTTCTGAAGAACTGGAAGGTATATAACCTTAATATTTGGCTGGTTATTTCCTGGGAAAGAGCCAAACAAAGTTCGCGAATGAAAATGACCTTGACCTACTTTCAAGGTCACAGGAGTCAGATATGTCGAACGCTTAGAGCAACTTCTTCTGAAGAACTGAAAGGTAAAGACTCTTTATATTTGGCTGGTGGCTTCCTGGGAGAGAGCAGGACAAAGTTTAAAAACGAAAAAGACCTTGACTTACTTTCAAGGTCACAGGAGTCAGATATGTCTAATACTTAAAACAACTTTGTTATGAAGAACTGAAAGTTATAGAACCTAAATATTTGGCTGGTGACTTCCTGGGAAAGAGTCCAACAAAGTTTGAGAATTAAAATGACATTGACCTACTTTCAAGGTCACAGGAGTCAGATATGTCTAAGGCTAAGAACAACTTCTTCTAAAGAACTGGAAGGTATAGAACCTTAATATTTGGCTGGTTATTCCCTGGGAAAGAGCCAAACAAAGTTTGCAAATGAAAATGACCTTGACTTACTTTCAAGGTCACAGAGTTCAAATATGTCAAACGGTTCAAACTACTTGTGATGAAGAATTAAAAGGCATAAATTCATAATATTTGGCTGGTGACTTCCTGGGATAGAGCTCACCAAAGTTTGCGAATCAAAATTACCTCAACCTACTTTAGAGGTCACAGAGGTCAACAACATTTTAAAGGATTTGTTCTTAAGAACTAAAAGAAATGGATTCATTAGATTTGGCTAGTAGCTTTTTGGAATAGAGCTAACCAATTTGAGAAGAAAAATGACATTGACCTACTTACAAGGTCACAGGAAAAAATATGTCAAGCAACTTCTGAAGAAGAATCAAAAAGCATAGAATCTTATAATAATATTTTGCTGGTAGTTTCAACAGATGGAGCCAACAAAGTTTGCAAGGGAATTAAATTTAGTGCAATATAATATTTAATGAGAATATTTTGCTATGACTGCTTAAAGATTCAGGTGATCAATACAGGCCCTCTTGGGCCTCTTGTTATTTTTGTTTCTTAAAAGTCTTTAATTTCCAGTACTATTCTTGCTCAAAAGCAAAGATGTGTGAGCTTTTGCCATAGTACAACATGCAATATCAGTCAGCATTTTCTCTGTACAGTAGTGTTTTACATTTAGTTTATTTCCCAAGACCAAGATCCTTTCACCATTACAACACAGAGACCCATTTACCTCTGTGATGTGATTTGATGGAAATTCATCATTTTACAAACTAGTTAAATATTACTACATTGTAAATGATTTATAATAATGTCATGTGTTCCTGAAACATTATAATTATTAGTTTGTGTCTTCACTACAAGTGGTGATTCTTAAATTCCAATTCTCTACCCACTTCTGTAGGTCAAGGTCACTGGCATATTGGCGTGGTTTCTTAGCATCTTATATTAAAGCAATTCTTTATTCCACAATAGTTTTTGAAAGATTCCCTACTGGAGCATGCTGGGAAGATTTCTGGGGACACACAGGCAATTATTGTGACACAGGTAAGTTCAACACTCACAAAATATGTATGCAGACACATTGTCACACATATATGTCACACTTTTTATTGTTAAGCATACACCCACATCACATTCTAACCCATGTGAGGTTTCCTACGTTCATACTGCATATGGGTTCTCTACACAGATACCCCATCATTATCACACTAGTCCACATTGCATACAGGTTGGAAGATTATGTTTAAAGATCATGAATTTATTATTGTACAATTTTACCATTCCAATCTCCAAGCTGATGTTGATTTATTTGTCTGTCCTACAGCTCAGTCTCGCCCTAGCTGACCTAGCACTACTGATGGCTTCCTGGAAGGATGCCACACTAGAGCTTGTACAACGGTAGGACTAAAGGGAAGGAGTTCACCATCTGTGGCTACCTTGGGGGCTATATTAGACTGGAACAATATCATGGAAAGGAAGTGTGGAATATTTCAAGACTGATATTGAGGGGAACATATAATGCAGGCATTCAAAATTTTCAGTTCTGAGGTATTTCAGCTGTTGGTAATTTTGACATAACCTTGAAGATGACATGTTGATATTGCGGACAATTTTAGCTCACCTGGCCCGGAGGGCCAAGTGAGCTTATGGCATGGTGCATCGTCCGTCCGGCGTCAACTTTTTACTTTAAACAACTTCTTCTCAGTAACCAATAGGCCTGAATAATCAAGAGGCCTAGTGTGATGATATTTGGTCAGTTTCATGCTGAAATGAAGGGCTACCAAGTTTGTTCAAATAAATGACCTTGATTTATATTCAAGGTCCTTGGGGTCAAATATGTTTAAAACCTTCAAACAACTTCTTCTGAATAACCGAGAGGCCTAGGGTGATGATATTTTTACCAGTAACATGCTGGTATGAAGGGCTACTAATATAAGTTTTCTCAAATAAATGACCCTGACTTATATTCAAGGTCAAAGGGGTCAAATATGTTTAAAACCTTTAAACAACTTCTGAATAACCAAGGGGCCTAGTGTGATGATATTTGGCCAGTTACATGCTGAAATGAAGGGCTACCAAGTTTGTTCAAATAAATGACCTTGATTTATATTCAAGGTCACTGGGGTCAAATATGTTTAAAACCTTTAAACAACTTCTTCTGAATAACCGAGCAGCCTAGGGTGATGATATTTGGCCAGTAACATGCTGGGGTGAAGGGCTACCAAGTTTGTTCAAATGAATGACGTTTGCCCATTTTTTTTTAATTACTTTAAACTTAAGTCAATACGCTGATATTTTGCCTGTAGCTTTATTTTAGTCTTCTTTTAAGGTTACAATTGTGAGATTAATACCAGGTGAGCGATGCAGGCCCATCGTGCCTCTCATTAAATTTGTTTGGGTTATTTTTGTAGGTTCGGCACTAATGTACACCAGCTACCATTTCTGTTGGAGGTGTTGACTGTTCTACCTGAGGAGGTAAGTGTCTGTTACCAGTGATCTGCAGATATGGTGTTATTGTGGAATAGACATTTTGATGTTTTTACTAGGTGATATTTTGATCATGATGTTAATTCATCAATTAATGATGTCATCTTTATATGATAGTACCTTATAGGACAGTCTCTTTGAAGCTGAACTTTCTACACAGGTGAATAGCCGGTCACTGCGCCTGGGATCTAACAGAAGGAGTGAGGTAATGGAGGATCTAACCAAGGCCTCTTCTGTTGTACTACAGTTACTGGTAGGTACACAGATCAGCAGATATCTAAATGTCAAACTCATATACACTTATAAAAACGCTCCAATCAATGGTTCAGTGTTTATAAAATGTGTTAGACCATGGATGTCTTACTAGACACGAGTCTGCAAGGTTATGCAAAGAAAATTTGTAAAATCTTCTGCAATTTTATAATAAACAGCAGTAAAATTCTGTATTCTCCATGACATCATCACCAATGTAGGCACATGGTAAGACATTTCCCACCTGATTTGTTGCTACGCTTTCTTAAAAAAACACACACAAAAATTCATACCAAGTTCTTTTATTGGTTTCAATATCAGCCCATCTAAATAAAATGTATTCGTCATTTTCAGGGCATCAGCAAGAGTAGTAGATTTGATATGTGCTACTTTGTAATGGTATGTTTATACAGCACTATAGGTAATGATTGAGGCCTATGGTTTGTGTGTTGTAGACAGCATGTCTTGAGACTTGTGCGAATGACCCCCGAGCACAGGCCAAAGTGTTTCGCTGCATGGGCAGCTGGTTTGCCCTTGGAGTTGTGCAGGATGACTGCATCACACACAATAAACTTCTGATGGCTCCCTTCCAGGTGCTGGTGAGTTACCTTTGTTTACTGCGTATATTACACGTGATGCATAATATCTTATAATGTAAGATTCCAATAAGATCTGTGGGTTTTCATGCTGACAATCTCTCCTCAATGTTTTTTTATTGCTTCATCTCGCTTGCCCAAATGAAAAAAACTTCCTTTTGACTTTGAAGAGCTGTGATTACATCATTCGAACCTCACTTCCGGGGGTTCTGAATGCTATGACAATTCAACAAAGGTATCGTGATAGACGCTCTTTGTTTATCCTGTTATTTAATGCTTGTTTCTTTTGATATTAAAGTTATTAACCATCAATTATATCAATTTTTGGCTATCTTATGTCTTGGTGGGCAATGCTAGTTAACCACAAGCGGACCAGTAATTGAGCGCCATTCACGAGGTGTTTAATATTGAGTCCATGTTGACAGTCATCACATCTCGCCTAGGGTTTATTGTCCGATGCTTACACTGGTTCCATGTCTGAAGGCCGACTATAAACTAGGTGATTTGCCATGATGGGTAGGAATTTTAGTGTCTGTTAGCAGCATTACACATGTACAAGAGACCGCATTTTCGTCAGGGGAAATGGCAGGGACCACTTATGACAGGGGTCAGTGTATAACAGGTGGCTACTAACACAGGGTTGACTGTACACGAAAAAGCTGTTGTACTAAAAAATGTTCATTCTTAGTAAATTATATCCTATAGAATCTGAGATATAATTGACCTTGTATATGTGATATTCTACAGATATATAATTGACCTTGTGTATGTGATATTCTATATATATATAATTGACCTTGTGTAGATGATATCCTGTATATATATAATTGACCTCGTGTATGTGATATCCTGTACATATATATATCATTGACCTTGTGTAGGTGATATCCTGTATATATATAATTGACCTTGTGTAGATGATATCCTGTATATATATAATTGACCTTGTGTATGTGATATCCTGTATATATATAATTGACCTTGTGTATGTGATATTCTATATATACATAATTGACCTTGTCTAGGTGATATCCTGTATATATATATAATTGACCTTGTGTATGTGATATTCTATATATACATAATTGACCTTGTCTAGGTGATATCCTGTATATATATAATTGACCTTGTGTAGGTGATATCCTGTGTATATATATAATTGACCTTGTGTATGTGATAGCCTGTACATATATATATAATTGACCCTGTGTAGGTGATATCCTGTATATATATACAATTGACCTTGTGTATGTGATATCCTGTGTATATATATATAATTGAGTTTGTGTAGGTGATATCCTGTGTATATAATATAATTGCCCTTGTGTAGATGATATTATATATATATAATTGACCTTGTGTAGGCGATATCCTGTGTATATAATATAATTGACCTTGTGTATGTGATATCCTGTGTATATAATATAATTGACCTTGTGTATGTGATAGCCTGTACATATATATATAATTGACCCTGTGTAGGTGATATCCTGTATATATATAATTTACATTTTGTATGTGATATCCTGTGTATATATATATAATTGACTTTGAGTAGGTGATATCCTGTGTATATAATATAATTGACCTTGTGTAGATGATATCCTGTATATATATAAATGACCTTGTGTATGTGATATCCTGTATATATATATAATTGACCTTGTATATGTGATATTCTACAGATATATAATTGACCTTGTGTAGGTGATATTCTATATATATATAATTGGCCTTGTGTAGGTGATATCCTGTGTATATATATAATTGACCTTGTGTAGGGGATATCCTGTATATATATAATTGACCTTTTGTAGGTGATATCCGTATATATATATAATTGACCTTGTGTAGGCGATATCCTGTATATATATAATTGACCTTGTTTAGGTTATATCCTGTATATATATAATTGACCTTGTGTAGATGATATCCTGTATATATATAAATGACCTTGTGTATGTGATATCCTGTGTATATAATATAATTGACCTTGTGTAGATGATATCATATATATATATAATTGACCTTGTGTAGGAGATATCCTGTGTATATAATATAATTGACTTTGTGTAGATGATATTATATATATATATAATTGCCATTGTGTAGGTGATATCCTGTATATATATATAATTGTCCTTGTGTAGGTGATATCCTGTATATATATAATTGACCTTGTGTAGTTGATATCCTGTGTATATATATATAATTGACTTTGTGTAGGTGATATCCTGTGTATATAATATAATTGACCTTGTGTAGATGATATTATATATATATATAATTGTCTTTGTGTATGTGATATTCTATATATATATAATTGACCTTGTGTAGGTGATATCCTGTATATATATATAATTGACCTTGTGTAGGTGATATCCTGTATATATATATAATTTACCTTGTGTAGGTGATATCCTGTATATATATAATTGACCTTGTGTAGGTGATATACTGTATATATATAATTGACCTTGTGTAGGTGATATCCTGTATATATATATAATTGACCTTGTGTAGGTGATATCCTGTGTATATAATATGATTGACCTTGTGTAGATGATATTATATATATATATAATTGACTTTGTGTATGTGATATTCTATATATATATAATTGACCTTGTGTAGGTGATATACTGTATATATATAATTGACCTTGTGTAGGAGATATCCTGTATATATTTAATTGACCTTGTGTAGGTGATATCCTGTATATATTTAATTGACCTTGTGTAGGTGATATCCTGTATGTATATAATTGAGCTTGTGTAGATGATATTATATATATATATAATTGGCCTTGTGTAGGTGATATCCTGTGTATATAATATGATTGTCCTTGTGTAGATGATATTATATATATATATAATTTACCTTGTGTAGGTGATATCCTGTATATATATATATAATTGATCTTGTGTAGGTGATATCCTGTATATATATAATTGACCTTGTGTGGGTGATATCCTGTATATATATATAATTGACCTCGTGTAGGTGATATCCTGTATATATATATAATTGACCTTGTGTAGGGGATATCCTGTATATATATATATAATTGACCTTGTGTATGTGATATCCTGTATATATATATAATTGACCTTGTGTAGGTGATATACTGTATATATATAATTGACCTTGTGTAGGAGATATCCTGTATATATTTAATTGACCTTGTGTAGGTGATATCCTGTATATATATATATAATTGACCTTGTGTAGATGATATATATACATAATTGACCTTGTGTAGGTGATATCCTGTGTATATATATATATTTGACCTTGTGTAGATGGTATTATATATATATATAATTGACCTTGTGTAGGGGATATCCTGTATATATATATATAATTGACCTTGTGTAGGAGATATCCTGTATATATATAATTGACCTTGTGTAGGAGATATCCTGTATATATTTAATTGACCTTGTGTAGGTGATATCCTGTATATATTTAATTGACCTTGTGTAGGTGATATCCTGTATATATTTAATTGACCTTGTGTAGGTGATATCCTGTATATCTATATAATTGACCTTGTGTAGGTGATATACTGTATATATATAATTGGCCTTGTGTAGGTGATATCCTGTATATATATAATTGACCTCGTGTAGGTGATATCCTGTATATATATATAATTGACCTTGTGTAGATGATATATATACATAATTGACCTTGTGTAGGTGATATCCTGTGTATATATATATATTTGACCTTGTGTAGATGGTATTATATATATATATAATTGACCTTGTGTAGGGGATATCCTGTATATATATATATAATTGACCTTGTGTAGATGATATATATACATAATTGACCTTGTGTAGGTGATATCCTGTATATCTATATAATTGACCTTGTGTAGGTGATATACTGTATATATATAATTGACCTTGTGTAGGAGATATCCTGTATATATTTAATTGACCTTGTGTAGGTGATATCCTGTATATATTTAATTGACCTTGTGTAGGTGATATCCTGTATATATATATAATTGACTTTGTGTAGGTGATATCCTGTATATATATATATAATTGATCTTGTGTAGGTGATATCCTGTATATATATAATTGACCTCGTGTAGGTGATATCCTGTATATATATATAATTGACTTTGTGTAGGTGATATCCTGTATATATATATATAATTGACCTTGTGTAGATGATATATATACATAATTGACCTTGTGTAGGTGATATCCTGTGTATATAATATAATTGACCTCGTGTAGATGATATTATATATATATATAATTGACCTTGTGTATGTGATATTCTATATATATATAATTGACCTTGTGTAGGTGATATCCTGTATATATATAATTGGCCTTGTGTAGGTGATATCCTGTGTATATATAATTGACCTTGTGTAGGTGATATTATATATATACATAATTGACCTTGTGTAGGTGATATCCTGTATATATATATAATTGACCTTGTGTAGATGATATATATACATAATTGACCTTGTGTAGGTGATATCCTGTGTATATAATATAATTGACCTTGTGTAGATGATATTATATATATATATAATTGACCTTGTGTAGGTGATATCCTGTATATATATAATTGACCTTGTGTAAGTGATATCCTGTATGTATATAATCGACCTTGTGTAGATGATATTATATATATATATAATTTACCTTGTGTAGGTGATATCCTGTATATATCTATAATTGACCTTGTGTAGATGATATATATACATAATTGATCTTGTGTAGGTGATATCCTGTATATATATATATAATTGAGCTTGTGTAGATGATATTATATATATATATAATTGACCTTGTGTATGTGATATTCTATATATATAATTGACCTTGTGTAGGTGATATCCTGTATATATATAATTGACCTTGTGTAGGTGATATCCTGTATATATATAATTGACCCCTGTGTATGGGATTATCAGCTGCTCACTGACACCTTTTCGCACCCGAAGTTTTGGACATCATTCTTAATTTACCAATTAATAAATTTCTGTGCAACATTCTCAATCAGTTTCAGAGAGTTCCACAGCCCTCGTTGTGGTAGTATGCCTTCTCCTTCATGTATACTGAGTAACTTTTACCCTCATAGATGTTACAACTCTTTGAGATTGAAGCACGGAATTTAAATAGGTCAAGCAGCAAGGACACGAGCAGTCTTAATCATACTATTAATATTATAATAGTGTCAATTGAAGAGTCATATAACTTCACAGAGTTCCACAGCCCTCGTTGTGGCAGTACCAACATCCCTGTGGGTACTGTGAAACTTTTACCTTCGTAGATTTTCCAACTCCATGAAATTTATGCATTACAAGATCCTAGTCCACTGCTGCTTAATTTGTCAATTATTGATTACTGAGACAATCTTCAATCCAAGTAGAGATAGGGATTTTTTAGAATGTATGTATAAAGTGTATGTTGTTGTATATAAACATGTAAATTTAAATGTTGCAAGTTTTTGTAATAGATTCAGAGAAAACAAGTACTGTCGTTTGTGTTATTATTAATGGTATAAATATATTATTGACCTTGTGTAGGTGATATCCTGTATATATATAATTGGTCTGGAAAACTCCATCTTAACTACCTGGCAGATTTTATTGAAACTTCATTTGAATGATCAGTATATTATGTAGCTGTGTACTTGCATTTTGAATTTTGATTTCAACACTTCATGATATAATTATGCCCCTTTGTGCCAAAAACTTGTCTGCAAAACTCATCCTTAATTAACGGGTGGATCCCATTGAAAGTTTGCATAGCTGATCACTATCTGATGTACTTGTGCACTGGCATTTTAATTTCAGATTATAACATTTTTAAGGGAGTATTGGCCCTTTGTGACAGAGTTATGCCCCTTTGTGCTAAAAATTAGTTTCACTTGTTTATTTAGCCTCTACAGGGGCAACAAGCAGCCGGAATGCAGGGGATATTAGTTAGCCCATAAGCAACAGTTCTAGTTGACCCTGTGTAGGTAATATCCGGTATTTATATATAATTGACCATGAATAATTTATATTTAAAGATATATGATTCACTTTGAGTAGGAGTCCTGTAGATGTGTAATTGACCCTGATAAAGGGTCCTATAGATACGTGTTTGACCAGAAATAGTTCATATCTTATAACATATATTAAAATTGTATTTTAAGCATGTATGTCAAAACTAGATAATTTTGTATGGATCATTCCTATGCATACACTACACTATATATTAACAACTTGTAGGTGGTGCAAGACTGTCCATCTGTTTTACATGAGGCTGCCACAGACTGCATATGCTCTGCTCTGTATTGTGCAGATGTAAGTACCGCCAACCATCAGCAAACAAGCCAGGTATCTATCTTCTTTAATACAAGTCTCAGACCTAAAACAACAACAATAATGGCTATACTGTTTCAATGGCATGTGGAGTCAGTGTTGTATTCGTAAGGGCTTCACCTGACTAACGGTTTCATTAAAACCACTTACTTAACCAGGAACAAATGGTGTTTGGCTGAAGTTTGAGAGAGGGTATTGATACAACTAAATTTGTTTGCCTTTATTGACCCACCACTAAGCTGTGTTTGTTTTCTGAAGGACTTACGGAAGCATTTACAGCTGGCAGAAGCCTTGTACCATGGAAGTCTGACATTACAGGAAGCCTACCACATGACTGTCGCCCTAGAGGACACAGACAAGTACGTCTTATATCAAATCAAAAACATGTGTGATCTTTGAAAAAAAAGTCATTAAGAAAATCATCACAGTTTATTAAATCTCCAAACTAAATTGCATTTTAACCAAATATACCAACAGATGGTTCATTGTTTGAACCCCAATTTTGAATGTCTCTGGTACAGGAGAATATAAATATTTGATGTCCTGTGGAAGCTATCCAATATGTGGTGATGTAAAGGATGTCAGATATTCGTGTTCAGTGTCATGTGAGGATGGTGGATATCAGTATATATATATTTGGTATCCTGTACAGAATGTAAGATATCAGTATATATATATTTGGTATCCTGTACAGAATGTAAGATATC